>NC_074677.1:27480956-27755427 GCF_029448725.1 Salvelinus fontinalis
CAGCAGGCCCAAAAACACTGAAATTTACAGCTTTTTTTACATGAAGGATATACATATGGGGAGAAAGCTGAGGTCTCTACCTATCTGTAATGTATACGCTGGGAGTCAGAAAGCAAGTGCTGGTGATGAGTTTAATAATAAAAGGAACATCGAACAATATAACAAACATGAGTAAGCGTAGACATGAAACAAACAATACTGACTGGGAAAAGAACCTAAGGGAGTGCCAGATATAGGGGAGGTAATAAGTGAGGTAATGGAGTCCAGGTGTGCCTGATGATGACGTGCAGGTGCACGTAATGATTGATGCCAGGTGTGTGTAATGATGGATCCCAGGACCGGTATACCAGCGATGTCGAAAGCCGGAGGGAAGGAGCGGAGGTAGACGTGACAGTATCCCCCACCCCACCCCAACATGCAGCCCCAGCTGCAGGATGACGCCGGTCAGAGGGACGGCCCAGAGGACGAGGAGCGGGCGGCGAAGGTGGAAATCACAGATGATGTTGGCATCCAGAATGTCCTCCACAGGAACCCAACACCGCTCCTCTGGGCCATACCCCTCCCAGTCCACCAGATACTGGAGCCAACCCCCATGGCGTCAGGAGTCCATTAGAGATCTGAAGGCATAGGCCGGACCCCCCTCAATGTCCGGAGGGGTGGAGGGGTGCCGTGGGGGACAGCATCAGCTAAGGGCCTAGGAACCACCGGCCTGAGAAGGGAGACATGAAAAGAAGAGGAGATACGGTAGTCACTGGGAAGCTGTAACCCATACGTCACCTCGTTGACCCTCCTGAGAACCTTGAATGGCCCCACAAACCAGGGGCTCAGCTTCTGGCAGGGCAGGCGGAGTGGGAGGTTCCTGGTAGAATGCCAGACACAATCCCCAGGGTGGTAAACTGGGGTCTCACTGCGGTGGCAGTCTGCCTGCTCCTTTTGACGGTAGACGGCGCACTGGAGTCTCACGTGAGCATCGCTCCGCACTTCTGTGCGCCTGAACCACTCATCAACTGCAGGAGCTTCGGGTCTGGCCCGGGGTCCACGGAGCCAGGGCCGACTGAAAACCCAGAACACACTGGAAGGAGGTCAACCTAGTGGAGGAGTGACGCAGCGAGTTCTGGGCGTACTCCGCCTATGGAAATAATCGAGCCCACTCTGCCTGCCGGTCCTGACAGTGACTCCTCAGGAACTCCCCAGCTCATCCTGTCCACCTGCCCGTTGGACTGAGGCCTATATCCGGAAGTGAGGCTGATCGTGACCCAGAGCTTCTCCATAAAGGCTCTCCATACCTGGGATGTGAATTGGAGGCCACGGTTGGAGACAATGTCCTCCGGAAGGCCATAATGCCAGAAAACCTTCTGGAATAGTGCCTCAGCAACATGGAGAGCAGTAGGGAGACCAGAAAGAGGGCTTAAAACGACAGGATTTTGAAAATATTTCCACAACCACCAAAATGGTGGTGAAACTGTCAGAGGAGATCAGTAACAAAGCCAATGGATAGATGGGGACAGGGAAGCTGAGGCACGGGAAGGGGAAGGAGTTTCCCTGTTGGAGCGTTCTGGGGGGGATTTGGTTTGGGCACATATGGAACAGTAGTTGACGTAACAAGTGATGTCCTGCGCCAAGGTGGGCCACCAGTACTTTTCAGTGACATCGTGCTAAACGCAGTTTTCCATTCATACCCCTCCTGGATCCGGATGAGATTGTATGCACTCCGCAGGTCCAGTTTGGTAACGAACCGGCCCCCCTGAGCTATTCTATGGCTGCCGGCACCAACGGGAGAGGGTAATGATACTTTGTGGTGATTTCAATGAGTCCTCTGTAATCTATACATGGACGTAACCCTCCATCCTTCTTGGCCACTAAGAAGAAAGAGGCAATGCAGGAAAAGTGGACGTGCGGATGAAACCTTGTTGGAGCGCCTATTGGATGTAATCCTCCATGGATGTAATCCTCCAGCCACGAACAGATGATAGATGCGTCTGCACGGACCAGCAGGTCGATGGCACAGTCCCAAGGACGATGAGGAGGAAGACAGGTGGCGCGGGTCTGGGAGAATACCTCCCGCAGGTCCTGGTAAATCTCCAGGATGTTGTGCTGAAGGGCAAACATAGGACTCTCAACCGACATGGAACCACAGGGGATGGGAAGCAGGTCCTCCGGCATTCAGGTGACCAGGCTGTGATTCTCATCCTCGACCATGAGATGGTGGGGTTATGGCGATGAAGCCAAGGGATGCAGAGGATGATCTTGTGAACTAATTTCTCAAGACTCATTCCTCACTCTGGGGAGCCACAAGCACAGCAGCGTACAGCTTGGAGCAGTAGACAGACAGTCACTGGGCCTCAAGTAGCATACAGTACAGCACGCTCTGTATATATACACATTTGGTTAGGAACAGGCAGTCTTTTCAAACAGTTCCAACTCTAAGAGGGCATTATCATAATTTTCACAATTTCACTGCATTATTCCAACATCATAGTGTGGAAATATACATAAAACACAGGAAATCACATTTTTGACTGCACTGGGCCTTTAATGAATCATGTAGCAGTGTTGCAAAATAATGTTTTGCAATAGTTTCATATCTTGAGTCCCAAGTCATGAGTGATGATGAAATGGTTTGATGCTGCAGTGTGATACTACGATATCTATGATACCGTAGTTTAGTCTGGGGACGTAAATAAATGACAGAAAACACTACACTAAAAGTTCCAAATACCTTATCAAACAACCTCTCAATGGCTATGTCACAGTCTGTTGTTGTGCACCGCACAGAGCACCGCACAGAGCACCGCACAGAGCACTGCACAGAGCACCCCACAGAGCACCCCACAGAGCACCCCACAGAGCACCCCACAGAGCACCGCACAGAGCACCACACAGAGCACCCCACAGAGCACCCCACAGAGCACCCCACAGAGCACCGCACAGAGCACCGCACAGAGCACCCCACAGAGCACCGCACAGAGCACCACACAGAGCACCCCACAGAGCACCGCACAGAGCACTGCACAGAGCACCGCACAGAGCACCACACAGAGCACCCCACAGAGCACCCCACAGAGCACCCCACAGAGCACCGCACAGAGCACCCCACAGAGCACCGCACAGAGCACCGCACAGAGCACCGCACAGAGCACCCCACAGAGCACCGCACAGAGCACCACACAGAGCACCCCACAGAGCACCGCACAGAGCACCGCACAGAGCACCGCACAGAGCACCACACAGAGCACCCCACAGAGCACCCCACAGAGCACCCCACAGAGCACCGCACAGAGCACCCCACAGAGCACCCCACAAAGCACCCCACAGAGCACCCCACAGAGCAGAATAGGCTCACAGTCAATGAGCCATGACAGATTTTAGAGTGGAGCAGAGCAGACTGAAGTTTCAAGGTGAGTAGGGGTTTATAGAGCTCATTCCACATCATAATTTCTATTATAGTTAACATGACCCTGGAGAAGACTCATTCCTCACTCTGGGGAGCAACAAGCACAGCAGCGTACAGCATGGAGCATCAACAGGACTGTAGTAGAGAGAGTCAACAGTTTTAAGTTCCTCGGCTTCCACATCACCCAGGACTTGACATGGACCGACAACACCCCCACTTTTGTCAAGAGGTCGTAACAGCGTCTACTTCCTAATGCAGCTGAAGAAATTAGTCTTGCCACCCCTGGTCCTCTCCAAATACTACCGCTGCACCCTCAAGAGTGCATTGACCGGTTACATCAAGGCCTGATACGGGAATTGATCCATCCACGAACGCAAGTTCCTCCATGGCCCAGTACATCACTGGGACCATGCTCCCACCCATCGAGGAAGTCTACTTGAAATGGTGCCTGAGGAGGCCCACAGTATCATCAAGGACCCCACACACCCCAGCAACAAGCTGTTCACTCCCTTAACATTGGGCAGACGGTATTGGAGTATGAGGTCTGATTCCAACAGGTTCAGAGACAGATTCTCTCTACAAGCCATCAGACTGCTAAACACATGAACTGGACTGACCACCTGCTCTGACTCTCCTCATCTTAGCACAAATGCACTCACTCACTCACACAGACATACACTCATCCACACAAACACACACACACATATACATTCATGCTACACACACATCACAACTGATGCTACCAGAATCTTATTATTGCTAAATACTGCACAATTTAAACGTTTTCCTCCCAATCCCCCCTTCCCCAATATATGTGTAAATATGGACATAAAATTATGCCTTCTTGTATTATACTTATGCTTAAATGTTTCTTCTATTCTACTGAGCCATTTACTTATGTTCGCATTCTTATCTTGTATTATTTCTTATTGTTGTTGTTGTATTGTCAAGGAACCTGCAAGTAAGCATTTTATTGGACAGTGTATACCATGTGTATCCTGTACATGCAACTAATAAAACTTGAAACTTGAAACTGTTCACTACATACAGGAAGGTTCTCTACCATACAGTACAGAACAGTCTGTATCAACTACTGTGCTATGGAAAGTAATTCTTGATTTCCCGTAGATGGTTGTTTTTTGCAGTGCTTGTATATAATTACTTCCACACTACTGTCCCCACAACATAGCTACATGCATGCAGCAGATACAGTGCACTGAAACATTTCTCCAGGCTGTTCTCCTGGTTGTTTATGGATATTGATGAGGATGTTGCTATATAAATGATACGGTGCTGGCGTTATGTGTCCATGCATCAGAGGGATGTGTTGTGCCATCCCAAGTGGCTGTTCAGGCCCATGTGTGAGCCGTAGATGTTTTTACAGGTGAGGTAGGTGTGACCAGGACCAGATGTGGTCCCTGTCGGTAAGTTAACTCAGTCCTTTGTGACATAACAAGGTTATACATTCATGTTCATACTTCCTCAATTGGCCCAACCAACCAATGCTCCCACACATTGGCTAACCGGGCTATCTGCATTGTGTCCCACCACCCGCCAACCCCTCTTTTTACGTTAATGCTACTCTCTGTTCATCATATATGCATAGTCACTTTAACGATACCTACATGTACATACTACCTCAATAAGCCTGACTAACCGGTGTCTGTATATAGCCTTGCTACTCTTATTTTCAAATGTCTCTTTACTGTTGTTTTATTTCTTTACTTACCTACACACACACATACACATACCTTTTTTTTTCGCACTATTGGTTAGAGCCTCTAAGTAAGCATTTCACTGTAAGGACTACACCTGTTGTATTCGGCGCACGTGACAAATCATTTTTGATTTGATTTGATATATATGGATGGTCATGGATGTCTATAGTTTCTAACAAAATGA
This sequence comes from Salvelinus fontinalis, assembly GCF_029448725.1. Taxonomy (NCBI): domain Eukaryota; kingdom Metazoa; phylum Chordata; class Actinopteri; order Salmoniformes; family Salmonidae; genus Salvelinus; species Salvelinus fontinalis. The sequence goes on from NC_074677.1 coordinate 27,486,253, forward strand.
CCTGACTGAGAAAAACACTTAGACCCCTAGGTAAGTGTTACCCCCATCTTAGGGATCTGTCAGGATGTCATCATAGCTTTGTGGTTCCCAACCTGAGAGACGGTCACGGTCAGCTTATAACATGAACGCGATACAGCTGCGCATCTCACAAGGAAGTCAACAACAGGCCCTGAGGTTGCTGGATGATCTCAATGTAAAGTGTCTCATAGAGTCACCGTCTTCCTCAAAATTAGTGTTTTCTCAACACAGAACGAGTGGATACCTCAAGGCAATGGATGTATGGCTTCCTCTGGCAGCAGGGGTTCACAGTGCTGGAGTAACTGGATCAAATGCAGGACAACACTTCATCCCTGGTCAAGCCCATTGAACTACATGGCCCTGTCATCTTGATTTAATAGTAGTACTGCCATACGCAAGTGAACAGAACCAAAGGTATCATTTGCACTGGGGAGACCAGATAACAGTTACTACAGCCATACCACTAAATCTCTCTTTCCCATCCCCCTTCTACTCCTATATTTCCTCCACCTCTCCCAGGTGTCTATTTGCGAATCTATCGATTATATGCTCCCCTCCACATATAAAACCCTCATGTTTACATACAAGCCCGTCTTCATCCTGTCTCTATTACAAATTGGATCAGATTTTCTTTCGTCCTTCCTCTCGGTTGGTTTATCCACGGCTCCTTCCCTTATTCTCGCCAGCACTAGATGTATATCCTGTCTACTGGTTACCCTCTTCATTGCTTTTTAGTCAGCTGTTTTCCCTGCAACACCGGTTCCTTTTGACCTGCTTATCCAGCAGGATTTGGACCTCATCTGACCCAAAAGTAATCCATCATGTCGCCACCGAGCTTCCTGATCGCGACAAGGAGACACTGGGCCTTCATAAACTGGAGAGAGGGAGAGGGGAGGAGAGAGGGATGTGAGGGGATATAAAAGGGATAGAGAGAGAGAAGGGAGAGAGGGGGAGAGAGTGAGAGAGAGATGGGGAAAGAGAGAGAGAGAAGAACCAAGGAAGTGTGAGGTTTTGATAACAAAAAGGCACATCAATATGGGACAGGAGTTAGATGTACCTGATAATCTGGTGGTGGAGAGTGGTTGTTCATGAATAGCAACATGCAGGTGAGTTGAAAGAGAACATGGAAATGCAATAATGAAAGAGGAAACTTAGATGTTTAATGGGTTTGCAAGGTGAAGTCTTTATAAATTCCATTGCCTGCCACAGTGCCACTTCACTGAAATTGGCTCTCTAGTTGTCAATGTGTGTGTGTGTGTGTGTGTGTGTGTGTGTGTGTGTGTGTGTGTGTGTGTGTGTGTGTGTGTGTGTGTGTGTGTGTGTGTGTGTGTGTGTGTGTGTGTGTGTGTGTGTGTGTGTGTGTGTGTGTGTGTGCGTGCGAGTAAGTTTCTGTGCGAGTAATTCATGTGTTACTCTGTAAACGTGCACAGAAGTGTCAGTGTGCAGGTGTCTGCAGTCATGCGCAGTGTGGTCGTTTGTGTGTCTGTCTGTTCATTTGGTAGACAGAGTGAGGGAAGCCACAGGTGGAGGGGCTGCTCCAGCTAATTGAGCTTCAGTCAAACCTGCCCTCCACACCTATTCCTGTTCAGCGGGTGTGTGTGTGTGTGTGTGCGTGCGTGCGTGCGTGCATGTGTTTTGGGGCAGTCAGGCAGGGGGAGCTGCCTTGTTAGTCTTGAGGTTGAGACACTGGGTGCTTTGGCATAGACTATTTGAAAGCATTCACACACACAAATTCACATCACACACACTACACAATTACTCAAATACCCCCCCCCCCCCCACACAGACACACACTCATTCAGGGGTCCCAGGCGCTCTGATAAGATTTCAAAGCCAGTGAAGTGTGATGGTTACAGATGAGGAGCTATACACTCCTCCGAGCTTTCCCCCTCCTGGGATGGAGAAAACATTAGCCAAACCACACAGCTTCTCTCCAGGTTCTCAGACACATGTCACTAGGGCCCAAGGTAACAACTACTACACATATCACTCGGTGTGTCTGACCCCTTAGGGTGATCATGTTATGTGTTGTCATGTGAATAACATTTAGACTATGAACGTCCCACTGGGCACACACTGGTTGAAACAACGTTGTTTCCACATCATTTTAACTCAAATATGTTGAACCAACATGGAACAGACGTTAAATTGTCAATGATGGGCCGATCTGCCAAGACAGATGAGAAAAGGAAGCAACGTTGCAGCACTGTATTCTGTGTCATTCTAAGGATAAGTGGTAACTGTCCCACATTCCACTCAATGTCATTCTGTGTCATTCTAAGGATAAGTGGTAACTGTCCCACATTCCACTCAATGTCATTCTGTGTCATTCTAAGGATAAGTGGTAACTGTCCCACATTCCACTCAATGTCATTCATGAAGGAGCATCACTGGTGTGCATAGTGGCCATTCTTAGTGAATGCGCTATAGAGAAACTGGCCAGCGATGTCTCATTGCCATGTTAAGCCGCTAGGTGGCATGTTAGCGTCATGGAGGACATGTTGAATCTTCTTAGAGCCGCAAGGAGTTCTAAACTCCTTCAGGGCTTTTTTCACTCAGTGAACCAACTGAGATGCTTCTGTACTATACAGTGTAAAACTGTAATCATCCAAAAGAAATATGAGCACATCTACAGTATAACAAGATGCAGGAATTACAAATCCCACACTTGCAGGTGCAGCATGTCATGTAAAGACTGTAATGATGAACTCCCATAGCAGTGTTAACTGATCATCAGCGCTATGTACTTAGTCATTCTTCAACCGTGAAAGGATACAAAATATCAAGCTTTAAAAACGCTTCTTTACCACTTACATAACATTACAGCATTCTGTTGTCGATACTTGTTCTTTAAACAGTTACACAATGTTACAGCATCGTCTTGTCTCTCAAGTAGTCTCAATAAATCCTATCCTCCAATTAGTGCATGCCAAGTGTGTCACCATAGTGATTGTGTGGTGTTGTACAGTTAGCCTAGTGTGGAACACAGCATCGTGTGTCACTATGTGTTCCAAGAACATCCTTCTCCCATGATGAAGGATATAGCTTTCATGTCACAGACACAAGTACACACACAGACACATGCGTTTGGGCAGGGGATAGTGTGTGTGTGTGTGGTGTGGTGTGGTGTGGTGTGGTGTGGTGTGGTGTGGTGCGGTGTGTGTGTGTGTGTGTGTGTGTGTGTGTGTGTGTGTGTGTGTGTGTGTGTGTGTGTGTGTGTACTGAGAAAAGACCGACATGCATCACAGAGTGCAGGGAAATGGTGCCTCCTGTAGTACGTCCATTCTGCTAATGATGACTTCCACTTCCATACCTGTCTGTCTGTCTGTCTGTCTGTCTGTCTGTCTGTCTGTCTGTCTGTCTGTCTGTCTGTCTCATATCTCTATCTACGTCTGTCTGTCTGTCCATCCATCTGTCGGTCCCGGACCTAAAAACAGCACAGTTAGCCCAAACCACCCCAGCCCTACTTCTACTTACCTCTACCTACCTCTGTTCACCATCTGTTGTTTATGCTCTCCTCCGCTGTCGTGGTCTTTAGCCGCTAATGATTTTCAATAATGAAAAGACGGCCTGACATTTTCATCAAAGCCTCTGTCTTCCTCCACCCAGGAAAAGGAGGTGATGAGTATTGGCAGCTTTTGTCTTCATAACTCCTCCTTCATCACCTCCATAGCTGGGCCTCGGTGCTCAATCACCTCCCAGTAGTGTGAGGCCAAAGCCAGGCCTTATTCAACCCACTGAAATATGGAGGAGAGAACTGTACTCTGCTAATTAGCTAGCAGTGTTTTAGATGAATGTTGCCCCCTGGCCAAATGATTACGGTATATGGCATTTTGGTTTTGGTTGCCAGTCCACCACAGCATTGCACTGTAGAACACAGTATGAGGCTATGAAGCTGGTATTCCCACCAGAGTGACATCATGACACGGTCAGAGAAGTATGAATCAGAATGGGGAAATTATGGAGTTGGTGTCCAAAAGTTTCATGGTGTTGTCAGAGAGCGTGCAACTGAGGTGAATTATGTTAGATTTTCCTTAGATATCCTGTTGTGCTAATTATCCCCCTATGATTATCCCCCGCACCCGATAAAATCGAATTAGCATAATACAAAAATCCTCATAAAAACATGTCAGTTAAAGCTAGAGATACAGTACCAGTCAAAAGTTTGGACACACCTACTCATTCAGAGATATTTTTAATAGTGATAATAATAGTGAAGACATCAGAACTATGAAATAACACATATGGAATCATGTAGTAACCCAAAAAAGTGTTAAAAAATCTTTACTATATGATTCCATATGTGTTATTTAATAGTTTTGATGTCTTCACTACAAATATAAATCCTTGAATGAGTTGGTGTTTCCAAATGTTTGGCCGGTATTGTATATTTGTTTATTATTGGATTAGTCTCAATCCACCGCATTTACCTGAATCGCACTTTCACATCTGCGGTGAAAGGTGACAGAGCTATAGCGTTGTTTGTCAGACCATGAAACATCTCGAAAATTGGTCTTATCTCAAAATTATCTGTAGCGTCCGAACGGTTTTGCCTACAAACTATTATGACCCCTCAGTGGAAAGTTGAGACTATCACTGACACATACTGTACATGACGCCCACAGGCCTCACAAGACTCGTCTGAAGATCCGCCGGTACCAGTTGAAAAAAATGCATGTATAATTTCCTTTAAAAAAAATTTGGGGGGACTATCTGTTGTTCCATGTAGTGAATATGTTATTCAATGCATTTGTATGGGCTAATAGTAGAAAAGGCCAAATAAAATATTTTATCAAATAATTTTTATATATAAACTCAGCAAAAAATGAAACGTCCTCTCACTGTCAACTGCGTTTATTTTCAGCAAACTTAACATGTGTAAATATTTGTTTGAACATAACAAGATTCAACAACTGAGACATAAACTGAACAAGTTCCACAGACATGTGACTATCATAAATGGAACAATGTGGCCCTGAACAAAGGGGGGGTCAAAATCAAAAGTAACAGTCAGTATCTGGTGTGGCCACCAGCTGCATAAAGTACTGCAGTGCATCTCCTCCTCATGGACTGCACCAGATTTGTCAGTTCTTGTTTTGAGATGTTACCCCACTCTTCCACCAAGGCACCTGCAAGTTCTCGGACATTTCTGGGGGGAATGGCCCTAGCCCTCACTCTCCGATCCAACTGGTACCTGACGTGCTCAATGGGATTGAGATCCGGGCTCTTCGCTGGCCATGGCAGAACGCTGACATTCCTGTCTTGCAGGAAATGAGCAGTATGGCTGGTGGCATTGTCATGTTGGAGGGTCATGTCAGGATGAGTCTGCAGGAAGGGTACCACATGAGGGAGGAAGATGTCTTCCCTGTAACGCACAGCGTTGAGATTGCCTGCAATGACAACAAGCTCAGTCCAATGATGCTGTGACACACTGCCCTAGACCATCACGGACCCTCCACATCGAACCCGCTGCAGAGTACAGGCCGCGGTGTAACGCTCATTCCTTCAGCGATAAACGCGGATCCGACCATCACCCCTGGTGAGGCAAAACCACGAATCGTCAGTGAAGAGCATTTTTTGCCAGTCCTGTCTGGTCCAGTGATGGTGGATTTGTGCCCATAGGCGACGTTGTTGCCAGTGATGTCTGGTGAGGACCTGCCTTACAACAGGCCAAGAAGCCCTCAGTCCAGCCTCTCTCAGCCTATTGTGGACAGTCTGACCACTGATGGAGGGATCGTGCGTTCCCGGTGTAACTTGGGCAGTTATTGTTGCCATCCTGTACCTGTCCCGCAGGTGTAATGTTCGGATGTACCGATCCTGTGCAGGTGTTGTTACACGTGGTCTGCCACTGCGAACAACAATCAGCTGTCTGTCCTGTCTCCCTGTATCACTGTCTTAGGCGTCTCACAGTACAGACATTGCAATGTATTGCCCTGGCCACAACTGCAGTCCTTATGCCTCCTTGCAGCATGCCTAAGGCACGTTCGCGCAGATGAGCAGGGACCCTGGGCATCTTTCTTTTGGTGTTTTTCAGAGTCAGTAGAAAGGCCTCTTTAGTGTCCTAAGTTTTCATAACTGTAACCTTAATTGCCTACCGTCTGTAAGCTTAACGACCGTTCCACAGATGCATGTTCATTCATTGTTTACAGTTCATTGAATAAGCATGGGAAACAGTGTTTAAACACTTTACAATGAAGATCTGTGAAGTTATTTTGATTTTACGAATTATCTTTGAAAGACAGGGTCCTGAAAAAGGGACGTTTCATTTTTTGTTACGTTTATTTTTTGATACTTCAAGGGGTCTTAAATTTGAAAATCAAATAGCAAAAAACATCCCTGGTATGACCTTCTTAAAACAATTCTATATAGCTTAGTAGAACCCCTCCTCCCACACCGGCTTGGACAGGGCTTAGACTGTTTCGTGCCAAAAATATGGGGTTAAATACATGTACAGTTTTTTATTTTATTTATTTTTTAAAGAAAGAAATCCATATAGCTTAGTGGAACCTCCTGGCTTAGACTCTTATGGGTTAAACAGCAGCCTTCATGGTAAGGCCTTAGATGTGAGATATGCATTAAGCCTCTAATATTGTTTGAGAGTTAATAAGTATGGGGTTTGTAAATGTCATGGTTGAGGATGTAATTCTTAATTTCTATCTGCCTTTCAAAACCAGTGTAGTTCTTTAGATCAGGGGTTCCCAAACTTTTTCACTCAGGGCTCACCTTCCAGCATTGGGTAACATCCCGCTCGCCACATCTATTTCTATGGGCACAAGCACTGTTCATGAAATAAACTGTTTACACCCTTCTTGTTGCTGTCAATGATTTTGCAGGTTTTAAGCTTATTTCCTGCAATTCTACACATTTTGTCATGGTGTGCAAAGAACATTTAGCCATTTTGAAGCAACTTTTCTTGTAATTCTATACATTTTGCCATGTCTAATATGTATTCATGTGATATGAGACAAAAAAAATGTAAACAATATCTATCAGCTAAAAAACGTTAGCTGACATGGGCTAGTTGATCTGGATATTTCTGACAAGTTATAAATAATTTAAGCAATGACTAAGATGGCAAGAGGAACTGATGATGCACTTCCCAATTTCGAAATTACACCTTGCATTCTACGTACTATTACAACTTTCAAGAGTAAGTTTAAAGCTGGACTGAGTTTCTTTAGTTATCACGACTCAGGATATGGCCCAGATGCGGACACAGGCGGCAGATGGTACAGTTCTCAGATTATTTATTATAACACAGAGAGCAGGCAAAGGGCAGGTCAAGGACAGGCAGAGGTTTGTAAGTCCGACAGGTACTGGACGGCAGACACGCTCAGGGCAAGCAGAAAGATCAGAACTGGAAAAGCTAGAAACAAAAAACTAGAGAGCAGGGAAAACAGCTGGGACGACCTGACAATACAAGACGAACTGGCAACAGACAAACAGAAAACGCAGGTATAAATTCACAGAAGATAATGGGGAAAATGGGAGACACCTGGTGGGGGGTGGAGACAAGCACAAGACAGGTGAAACAGATCAGGGTGTGACAGGTTTGGGAACCGCCCCACAGTTTAGGATTAGATTAGATGGTGGATGGATGACTCTCTATGTAGACAAACACTGGATGGAGACTGATTACTCTTTTGCAGATGTACAGTTTTTTTCAATCAATTTGGTGCTATTTTCACAAGCATGTGGTGAATTTTCAAAACTCTTATTACAAAACTCCAAACTGACAAGTCCTATGTTCAAAACCTTTAATTGTGCATTCATTTTGTTTGGAGACATCTTTTACTACACAACCATTGATCCAAAATATAAGTTTACCGTGAAATACCATAAGAACATTGATTTAAACACCAAAACAAAACATAACTATATCTTCTCAATTTAATTGCTTTAACAACCAGTTAATCAAATAGCAAAAAATGCTAAATGCAATGTTACAAAATGTGCCTTTGAATGTAGTACAGTATTGTACATTACAGAACAGTACACTGTTTTTACATTAGGCTATACACTTGTAATACCCATACAAATGTTGTGAAAATGAAATCTCCATAATTTCGATCCCATGTGTGATCATTGAAGACATCTTTCACAATCATTGATGCAATTTTTGTTGTTGTTGTTGTTGATAAAATTATGACATTAGTGTCCTGGAATAAAATTTAACAAATGCAATTAAAAAAGTTACATTAATTAAACAAACATTACGTTTAGCAGGCACTAGTTTGCTTCAAACCTATATTGAGCATTTGGCCATAGGTTCTCATCGACATGGAGATGTTTCCCCCACATTGTCCAAGCACTTGAATAATGAGTAGTCATTATGTAGTGTAATCATGTATTCTATTTTACAGTATTGTAATGATGTATTGTAGTGGTCCTGTGTGGTAAGAGCATGGCACTAGCAACACTAGGGTTGTGGGTTCAATTCCATAACATATGAAAATGTATGTAATAACTGTTGTCACTTGATAAAAGTGTCTGCTACGTAAATGGACAATTTTACGGTATTGGCCAATGTAATTTGAGTAAAGCAGTGTGAAAACCATTTAACAAAAAAATCCCAGCAACGTCATTTTGGATACATGGGATTCATTTGTTACATTCAGTATATTTCTGTTCCTGTCAATATCAGATTTTTTTTTAAGTACTCTAAAGTAAAATCTTAATAGTCATAATCATAATAGTACATTGCAGTATATATATCATACTTGATATCATTATACTTTACAAACATGAATATTAGTTCTGTAGGTCTCAAAATATGTATATAGTACACAAACCAGTTTAAAATATATAGGTTAACCAAACGGTTAAGTATTTATAAATTAAGAGAAGTTGGATTAAGTAATAGTAAATTGTATTTTAACATATGAGAAACCAATCATATCAAAAGTAATTTGAGCATTGCATTTTGAAAAGCAAGTACTCTATATGCCCATGTAATGCAATGTGAAAGATCTGCTGTACTCAGACTCTCCAGCTTCATGAGGAACAGCTGCTGGTCCATCCCTAATCCGCCAGCTCTCCTCAGCAGAGCGCATGCTGGTTCCCTCCAGCCGGCATCAGTATGGTACAGCAGTCTCTGCGCCGCCTTTAGTTGGAGTACAGCCACCCTGCTCTCCAGTTCCACCAGGCCATGTCCTCCTCCGTGAACGGACATGTACAACACTGTCGCCCTCAGCCAGTGATGGCCCGACCAGAAAAAATGCACCAGCTTGCGTTGCAGGTCTTGTTGATCAACAGCACCCTCGCTCTATATGACACTTGGGACAGGATCCACCTGCTTGTGACAGTCTTGACACCACTGCTTGTGACAGCCCCTCCCAGATCTTCCTGACCCACCTCTCCGAGCCTAGGTACACCCCCAACATTTTAAGCCCTTCACAACCCCACTGATAGGGGCCCTATCCCCCCATTCCCCACATAACAAAGCTTTGCTCTTGCTCCAGTTTACCTTGTTTGAAGGTGTACGAGGGAGCCTTGTCAGCTTAGTCTCTAGTACCTGCATATCCTGACCATCACAGAAATGTCATCTGCATACGTTGACACTGCTATGCCTGTCAACACACCCATGCCTGTCCAGCACACTCCCTACAGTCTCTAGCCCCCCTCCCATCTTGACCATACATAACACCCCAGCATACAACATCTTCTCACAAGTCAAAAACCTTTCCCCAAACATCACATTAAACAGATACACATGGTCCACTCTATCAAAAGCCTTCTCTTGATCTAGAGACCAGTCCAAAGTTCACATTAGAACCTCTTGACAAGTCCAACATCAATCAATCAATCAAATGTATTTATAAAGCCCTTCTTACATCAGCGGATGTCACAAAGTGCTGTACAGAAACCCAGCCTAAAACCCCAAACAGCAAGCAATGCAGGCGTAGAAGCACGGTGGCTAGGAAAAACTCCCTAGAGAGGAACCAGACTATGAGGGATGGCCAGTCCTCTTCTGGCTGTGCCGGGTGGAGATTATAACAGAACATGGCCAAGATGTTCAAATGTTCATAGATGACCAGTAGGGTCAAATAATAATCATCACAGTGGTTGTAGAGGGTGCAACAGGTCAGCACCTCAGGAGTAAATGTCAATTGGCTTTTCATAGCCAATCATTCAGAGTATCTCTACCGCTCCTGCTGTCTCTAGAGAGTTGAAAACAGGATTCCATAGCCGCAGCCAGAACAGTTGAAACGGGAGCAGCAGCACGACCAGGTGGACTGGGGACAGCAAGGAGTCATCAGGCCAGGTAGTCCTGAGGCATGGTCCTAGGGCTCAGGTCCTTTATTCCAGAGAGAGAGAGAGAGAGAGAGAGAGAGAGAGAGAGAGAGAGAGAGAGAGAGAGAGAGAGAGAGAGCGAGAGAGAGCGAGAGAGAGCGAGAGAGAGCGAGAGAGAGCGAGAGAGAGAGAGCGAGAGAGAGAGAGAGAGAGAGAGAGAGAGAGGCCTTTATTCCAGTGAGATTGCTAAGGCAAACACCGCCATGTTTAGTTTTGCCCAACCTAGATCGAGACACAGACACGGTCTCAATAGGGATAGCTGAGCTGACTAAACTGACTGTGCTAGTGGCAGACTCCACTAAGCTGGCTAACAGCCTGCCGTCTGGCCTGCACCCTATCTCATTGTGGAGCTAGGGGAGTTAGAGCCCTGTCTATGTTTGTAGATAAGATGAGAGCACCCCTCCAGCTAGGATGGAGTCCGTCACTCCTCAACAGGCCAGGCTTGGTCCTGTTTGCTGGCGAGTCCCAGAAAGAGAGCCAATTATCTGCAAATTCTATCTTTTGGGAGGGGCAGAAAACAGTTTTCAACCAGCGATTGATTTGTGAGACTCTGCTGTAGAGCTCATCAATCCCCCTAACTGGGAGGGGGCCAGAGACAATTACTCTGTGCCGAATATCTTTCTAGCTGATTTACATGCTGAAGCATAGTTGCGCTTGGTGACCTCTGACTGTTTCATCCTAACATCGTTGGTGCTGACGTGAATAACAATATCCCTATACTCTCTACACTTGCCAGTTTTAGCTTAAGCCAGCACCATCTTCAGATTAGCCTTAACATCGGTAGCCCTGCCGCCTGGTAAACAGTGTATGATCGCTGGATGATTCGTTTTAGGTCTAATACTGAGGGTAATGGAGTCGCCAATGACTAGGGTTTTCCTACTGGTGGGCGTCTCAGACCCCGTAACAGGAGGAGGAGAGAACAGAGAAGGCTCGGCCTCTGACTCTGACCCGCTGCTTAATGGGGAGAACCGGTTGAAAGTTTGTTGGCTGAATGAGCGACATCCGTTGAGCATTCCTACAGCATTTCCTTCCAGAAGCCATGAGAAAATTGTTCGGCTGCGGGGACTGTGCGAGGGGATTTATACTACTATCTGTACTTATTGGTGGCACATACGCTGTTTCATCCTTTCCTACACTTAAATTACCCTTGCCTAACGATTGCGTCTGAAGCTGGGCTTGCAGCACAGATATCCTCGCCGCAAGGCGATCGTTCTCCTGTATATTATGAGTACAGCGACTGCAATTAGAAGGCATAATGTTAATGTTACTACTTAGCATCGGCTGGTCGAGGTACTGACGCACCACGTCCAGATAAAGCGTCCAGGGTGAAAAAGTTGAATGAAAAAAGTTGAGCGAGGGAAAAAATAAAACAATTAAAAGGTCATTAAAAAGTAAAACCATAAAATTGACAGGTAGCAAAGTAAGGTTAGAAACAAACCTCACAGCAGCACGTAAACAAGTCTACAAGTTGTGACCGGAAATGACGCCAAACAACATGTCCCTGATTAAGAACAAGTTGTCTGTGATTGTGCGTCCCGGTACGCAATATGTCTGGTCCTTGTGTACTATAGAGTACAGATGGGACTTCAGTCTATATCTTGTAGTCCGCACAGAGCAATGCCACAGGCCTCCAGTTCTTAAGTTTACACAAGTCCCCTTTTTGGGCAGGAGAGTCAGAGCTGCACGATGGCAGCTCATCAGCAACTCTCCTACCCCGACGCACTCACGCAACATGCAAAAGAAATCCAGTCCAATTGTTCCCCAGAATTTTTAATAAACTCCACTGGGAGTCTATCGACCTCCGGTGCACAGCCGGGTGACATCTGGGTTACGGCCTCTGCCAGTTCATGGAATGTCCATTTCATTCCTCTGTGCCAGAGAGAGCTTAGGGAGTTCAGCAAACAAGACCTGAGCACACATAGGATCACACAGTTCTGCCCTGTACAACTCAGTAGAAAACTCCACAGTCCGCTCCCGCATCTCCCCCACCACAGAGGATCACACAGTTCTGCCGTGTACAACTCAGTATACAACTCCACAGTCCGCTCCCGCATCTCCCCCACCACAGAGGATCACACAGTTCTGCCCTGTACAACTCAGTATAAAACTCCACAGTCCGCTCCCGCATCTCCCCCACCACAGAGGATCACACAGTTCTGCCCTGTACAACTCAGTATAAAACTCCACAGTCCGCTCCCGCATCTCCCCCACCACAGAGGATCACACAGTTCTGCCCTGTACAACTCAGTATACAACTCCACAGTCCGCTCCAGCATCTCCCCCACCACAGAGGATCACACAGTTCTGCCCTGTACAACTCAGTATACAACTCCACAGTCCGCTCCCGCATCTCCCCCACCACAGAGGATCACACAGTTCTGCCCTGTACAACTCAATATACAACTCCACAGTCCGCTCCCGCATCTCCCCCACCACAGAGGATCACACAGTTCTGCCCTGTACAACTCAGTATACAACTCCATAGTCCGCTCCCTCATCTCCCCCACCACAGAGGATCACACACTTCTGCCCTGTACAACTCAGTATAAAACTCCACAGTCCGCTCCCGCATCTCCCCCACCACAGAGGATCACACACTTCTGCCCTATAAAACTCCACAGTCCGCTCCTGCATCTCCCCCACCACATAGGATCACACACTTCTGCCCTATAAAACTCCACAGTCCGCTCCTGCATCTCCCCCACCACATAGGTCACCCACCCATCAGAAAGTCGTAGACAATGCATACCCTTGGCTTCACCACTCTGTCTTTCCAAACCAAAGAAGAAGGAGCCAGGAGCATCCATCTCCTTGAGCATGGAGAACCTAGCTCTTACAGGTTCTCCCTTTGCTTTAACCTGGAAAAAACTGCCCAGGTCCCTACATAATTCAGCTAAATTAGCCTGGAGGCCTACATTGTCTTGCCTCACCAGAATTAGCTCCATCTCACTAATACTACACTCAAATTCCCCCAAAACTCTCCTAGCCTGTGAGGATGAGAGAGCTGTATACTGTTGACAGAAAAGCAGAATTTGGACTTTTCCCACATCCCACCATTGACTCAGAGACCTATACTCCTCCCATCACTGCCCCCACCTTTCCCAGAAAGTCTGGAAACCTGAGCAAAAAGTGGCATCTTGTAAGAGCTTTACATTAAACTTCCAATAGGATGCCTGCCAAGGCCCTGGTTAAATAGACAGCTGAGCCATGGTGATGTGATGATCTGATATACCCACCGGGAGAATGGTAGCGCCCAAGAGCCTATTGCTCTGATTCCTGGACATGTAAAATGGATCATGCCAGGCTGCACTCACCCTAGCTCCAAAGACTTCACCCATGTATACTGTCTTGTGTTGGGATGTCTTGTTCTCCAAAATCCACTAGGTCAAACTGCTGAACAATGTCTGAGCCTGAATGAGGCTCCTCCCCATTTCTGTCTTTCGTAAAATCCATTGTGCAGTTCCAGTCCCCGCCAACCACCAGCGTCTCCTCAGGCGCTATCTGTGAGAGTTCCTGTCTAAGACATCCAAATAGAACTCCCCTCTCTCTCCCTGTGTTGGGCGCATACACATTTATAAAGGCAAAACCCCTTTTGTTAATTTCTGCTTTTACTGCAAGCAGTCTACCCCTACACCTCCTTTGAGGAGCACATTTTTACAGACAGACCAGGTACAAAAAGGACTGTCACCCCTGCACTAACATTTGTCCCATGACTCAGCACACTTGCCCCTTTCCACAACAGCCCCCAATCGACTTCATTCACCAAATCACTATGGGTCTCCGGCAGAAACAACACCTGTACTTTTTATTGTTTTACATATTCACCAAACACACTCCTCTTTCTCGCATCTTTTGCACCATTTATATTAAGCGAGCCTACCCAAAGTGGGAGAAAAGCCAGCAAAGAAAAAGACCAAAAGCAAAGCTTAAAAAGCCCCAGTGCCAGAAAGAAATTATTCATCTAAACGGTGTCTGAAGGTAGACCTTTACGCATTGTTGTGACCCACTTCCTCAACCTAAACCGTTTCCTGGGTGAGATGACACCATGCCCCCCTCATCTCCATCTCCCATCCTGACCAACTGCCCTTTCTATCTAGTCAGGGCCTCCCCCCAGCACCAGGCAATGATTCCGTAGTGCCTTTGACCAAACCAGCGTCTCCCCTCCTTTCTTCTCCCCCTTTTTCCTCTTCCGCATGACAACGTCCTCCACCCCCGCTAGCCACTTCCCCTTCCCCACTATACTCTCCTCATCCACTAGTATAACCTGACTAAGCCCAGCCTCATCTACACCACCATCCGTAGCATGACTAGACCCAGCCTCATCTACACCATCTGTAACATAACTAGGCCTAGCCTCAGCTACACCACCATCTGTACCATGACTAGGCCGAGCCTCTGCTGCCTGCGTCTCATGGCCCCCTGCACTTTGACCTCGATTTCCCCCACAGTCACTTGTACCCTCACCTTAACTACGGCCTTTATGTGGGCACGCAAAGCTCTTATGCCCCAAATCCCCACACTCAAAGCACCGTAGACTATCTGTGCTGGCAAACCCTGCGAGAGCCCCTCCCCATGCCTAACTTTAAAATGCACATTTAACTGTTGCTCATTGTTACTCAGAAACATGAACACTTGCATCCGGAACAAAACAACATGCCTGACGGCATCTGCCTGAAAACCTGCCAACAGTACACGAAACCAAACTTACCAAAACCTGATTTGATCATTCGTAATAAACAGAGGTACATTTGCTACCACCCTGGTTGAAGGGGTAGAACGAGGAGAAATTGGCCCCAACACACCTCTTACAAATATTCCACTAGCAATGAGCCTACCCACCAAATTTGCTCTTTTCATTAACACAACCACAGCTTTGTTAATTCTGGAAGCGGAATGTATAAATTCAGCTCCTACCTGTTCACCGACCATGAGCAGAATCTCCTCCACCTTAATTCTATTCTCAGGAACACACCTGAAGGAACACACCTGAAAGAACACACCTGAATCCATTCCGTAACGACAGCGTCTCCTCCGCACTAGGCTGCGAAGCCATTGCATACACCACCCCGTTCAAACCCCAGGAAACTAAAACTCTGTCCTCTTCCACCCTAACTTTGAAAAAAAACTGTGGGTACCGCTAAAACAAACATTAACCCTCCACCATAGAAATAAAACATTTAAGAAAAATGTTAGGACAGAGCCCTCCACACCAAACACTCAAACTCCAAAAAACTCCCAGCATGCACAGCGAGAGAGAGAGAGAGAGAGGTCACATCAGAGCATTAAGACCCAAAAGCTCCTCTCCTGTCCTGGGAAACCAGCCAATTGTAATAGCTCTGAAAAAAGGTGTTGAAGATTTAGTGTACAGTAACTGGAGGAAGTGTATATTAAACGCTGGCATCTTAAATAGGGCTCCCCATTAACACTTCAAAACTGGATTATGAATCACCAATAACTAAGCACTGTAATTTTGGGTGGGGAATATCAGTCATCGTTGCCATCAAAGGTTTATTAGGCCCATAAGGGGATGGAGGGGAGCAGTGTGGGTCCTGTCATGGACGTTGTGTTAGGGTGTTGAGTTAGTGTGGCGCTAAGTGAGAGAGAGAGTCGCTAATTAGAATGGGACCTGCTTCATTTGAGGGGAGAGGGATCAGATGCGGTGAAGGTCGCTTACAAGGACAATTAGTGGTTTGACTCTTCCTCCCTCCATCTCTCTCCTTGCTCTGTACCTCTCTCACTAAGTCTCTCTCTTGCGCTCGTTCACACACACTCGCTCTTTCACTTCCCTCTCTCTCTCTTTTCTTTTTTTCCTTCTCTCTCTCCACTTCCTCTGGCAGGACATGTCATTTACTGGACTGGCCTATCCAGTCACCTGGCTCTAAGACTATGAGCCAATGACTGTTACCATTAGAGCAGAGTGCCTGTAACTGGTACCAGATAGTTTAAGAGCCCATGTTGTTGAAACACAGGAAAGCCCGCGAGGTGAGACATCTAACCATTTCTTACGTGTCTTGGGGAGTTTTGGGTGCTGTTGTGGCAGGACTTTGAAGACTGGTCTGTTTCCCTGCATTCCTGTGGAGCAACTCACTGTGGGACTTCCAGACATAACACTACCCAGTTTACTCTCCCTCTTATGTCATTATCGTTATTTCACTCCCCCTTTTACAAGCATTATTTCACTCATCTCATACTGCACGCACGCACGCACGCATGCACGCACGCACACACACACACACACACACACACACACGCACGCACACACACACACACACACACACACACACACACACACACACACACACACACACCTGTCTCACGCTTATGTGCATTTGAGTATGTTAAGCATTGTTGTGTGTGTGTGTGTGTGTGTGTGTGTGTGTGTCCTATTTCTTCTGCAGGTGTACACATGTGGTTGCAAATGTGTAGACCCATCTATCCCTTATGTAGTGGGCTAGGGGGATAATTAAACAATATGCTCTGGCTCATAGCTGTGTGTGCAGAACAGCTGACATCGCATGGGGAAGAGGAGAGGCAAACACTCCTTTCTTCTTATTGTGTACAGTCAAACACACACACACACACACACACACACACACACACACACACACACATACACACACACGTATTCAGTCCAGGTATTGCCTAAATCGGACAGGCTCCCTCCTGTCTCTGAGTTGAATGGGTAATCTCTGGGCCTCTGCCAGACATCTTGGAGACGTCTTTCTTTAACCAAGCAAAGCAGATGAACACTGACATTGGCGGGCGTAACAATCTCCACACCTGCATGATTGAATGGGCTTCTCCAGCTGTAATTAAGAAAGCACTTTGAGACTGATTTCTATTGGACATTCAACGTCATAGACTCAAAGAATTGTGTCAAAATTAAATTTTAATCCAGCATTCCTTTGCTCCTTTACCTAGGTAAAGCAATACTGCCTTTTTATTTGTTGACATACTTTAGCACATGCTTTACTGTATACAGCCTACTTTACTGTATATAGCCTACTTTACTGTATATAGCCTACTTTACTGTTTTAGGGTTCAAACCGAAGTTAGGGTTCAAATTGGAGTCATCAGCAACAACAAGCAGCTGCTTGAATATCTAGTTTCGTGGTACAGTCAGTGGATATAGACAAACTCCATTTGAATAAATGTCAGAGCTCTGGATTTAGACACTAAAGACCATGTCAATAGAGCGTAATTCCATGTGATGGCTTTAGCTAAATCCATGTGAAACACAGAGGAAGGCAATGGTATCAGAGAGAACAGGCCAATGTACATCACAGCTTGGACATTTCCTGGATGGATGGACAACAAGCTGGACGGATCAGAGATGCTATTTTAGGTCGGTGGCTGGGAGACAGAATGTGGGATGGCGTGGGACTGGGATATTCTGATGGGAAGGCTCCGGAACACTAAGAACCCCACTAGGGACTGTTGTGACCTTTAGCCTGCATGACGCCCTGGCTTTCCACTGCATCAACAAGTACTGTACACACTTCATAATGTATGTCAACATTTACACACGTCATGTAACAAGTGCACACTTCATATAGGTTACCAAAACAAGTACACATGCTAAACACACACGCGTGTGAATACCTTAACATCAAAGTTAAGTGGGGTACACTGCTAGTCTGTTGATCATTTTTTACCCAACCATGGAATGTACCTTATTCCCCCATTTGTTTCAGCCTGTGTTTAAGATGGAGGAGATTGGGGGGAGATTCCTGCCCTCAGGGCAATTATCAACTTAAATAAACAACGTTGGGTTTTCTATTACAGGAAAATCTTTCTGACACGTCCTCTGTTTTAAATATTACTGTACAGATCTCCTCAGAACAGGACCGGAATATAACTCTAAATAAAACAATACAATTTGAACAAGACACCACCAAATCCAATAGTCAAGATCAACATCATCTAATATAAACATTTGACGGATATAAAAATATTAAACAGATAGACATAGACCAACTCAACCGTGTTCGCTGAACTGTTCCATTTAATTATGTTCAATGGCCGAGTTATGCAAAGACAACTAAACACAGATCTGTAGTCAGACAACATAGCAGCTATAGGCTCTACAGTGTCCTGATAAAGATTCCTTCCAAATGAACTGTACATGGATGCTCCATTACTCTGCGCTGCAGATCATCCCTAAGTACTAATAAAGCACAGCTCTAATTATGTCCCCACTTAATTGATTCTGTAGCTCGTCGGAGGCTCATTTCGGGGACTGGCCCTGTTGCTTAGCCTGTGACAGAGTCTGGCCTACTGTAGCCAAAGCTCTGAGCTCTGGCAATTATATTTAGTACAGTTAGAGACAAACAGGCCCTGAAAACTCACCACTATTATACAATAACATTCAGACCATGGCAGGGCAATGCAGGGTAGACCAGGGCCTTTCATGAGTTTGGTATTACCTTTATGGAGGTCATCTATGCAGTTTCCAGTTTCCATGTCAAATGCTATAATTCTTTTCACAGGCTTCATTCCACACCGCCACCCCTGTCCCTGAAGGGTATACAAAGAGGCAAAAATATTGTATTTTTATTATTATTATCAAAGCTTTTGATAAAACATTTCTGCTAAAGTTAGAAGTTATTTTTAGAAAGGAGGGGGTTGTCAGTGAGTGTGCTCCGTGCTTGCTGGTTCCAGTGAAGAGGCGCCCAGTGTGTTCAGGATAAGTTGATTTGTACACAGAGGCTAGATGAAGAAATAGGGACCTGGGCACCACTGGAGCTGCCGTACAGTCAGTGAAGAGGGTGGTGAGTGGAAGGGGACACAGTTCTACAGACAGAGAGAGCGCTTCCTGCAGCATCGGAAATACCAGCCTTAAGATCAGAGGCTCAACTCAGATTACAGACAGAAATACACACATGCAGACTCACACACACACAAATCAAAACACATCAATCAAAAGTGCACACAGTAAACACAAATAAAAAACAAAGCTCATGAGAGTAAACACTCTCATAACCACACACACACACACACACACTCCCCTGGGAGCGGGGCTGAATTCTTCCTATTCTGACGCCCTCCTCAACTTGCTTGGGAAAAGGAAGTGTGTTCTTGTGTAATCTTAGAAAACAGTGACCAGGGGTAAACAGTTGAGCAGCTGCCAAACGCAGACGTCAGGCCTACTGAGCCTCTCAGTTTTATGGCCAGGCACACAAAAGAGGACAGGGTAACTTGTCCTCTAACTTTCACATGCAGTAACCACACACACACACGTCCTTTTGTCCTTCTCACAGAGGACACTAGGACATACTGTATGTCACTTTGTATTAAACCTACCTACATGTCACTAGTGTTGCTTTAGAGCAGTCTCATGGATGGATCTAACAGTTTCCAATACAGAGGCTGAGCTATTATCCATAATCACAGTCATTGTAAATACTTCAGAGCTGTAATAAAAACCAGACAACAGAACAGAGCGGTTTGGCTGCTGGCCGGTCTGCCACAGCTGTTGGAGTAACATAATTTCATCAACCCAAAGATTCTAATGCTGAGTACGTCATTTCTAGGAATGATGGCTTGGAGAAAGATGCTATTGGACCTCTGGATGTGTGTCTTTGATATACAGTATAGACCCATAATGGTTGTAGCCTGGTCATTTTCACCCAACCTGTCCAAGCTCATATCGTAAAGTGAGAAGATGTGGAATGATCTTCTTTGTAGTAGTATTCAGTGTGGTTTCTTTAGTTCCAGACTGGTTCCATGTCTCAATATGCCAATTCCTCTGTGATGTGCATTTATTGTAAGGCAAGCTGACTGTACATAGTGTATTTAGAAAAAGATCTGCGTTGTCAAGGTGCTACTTGACTTCAGTAAGATCAGACTGTCGTCATGGTTATGTTTGATTTGATGGGAGAGAGAGAGACTTTAATATCAGCAGCAGCAATCCTTTCATCCTTGTTAATCCCTATCACTTCAGTATGTAGGAGTTGTGGTCATCAGGAAGAAAGGCCAGATGTCATAATATCTCTTACATAACAGCAAGCTTCAAAACATCCACAGAACTCAAACTATTCAAGAGCAGCAAATAGGTTTAATATAGTGTATTAGGTGTAGAATTAAAACAGATTGTGTGATGGGAGAAGGGCTGCAGTGCACACCCCAATCATGTATTATGAATGGTACTTCCATGCAATTACTTTATTAGGTAACACTTCACTTGACACCTAGTGTCATAACACTTTAGCTGATGTAACTTGTCATAACCTGGACATAATATGATCAGGTTATGACACATATTGACACATGACACATATTTACACCTGTTGTGACATATATTGTGTTATTTTATGGCTGGTTATGACAACTACATAAGCGTGTCAAACGCCACATTTATTCAAATATTTTTTTCCCAGGTAGGCTATGGTGTAATGGAAGGTTTTGTCTCCTGTGGTAGGTTTTGTTGGTTTTGACACTCTTATGTAGGCATCATAACCAGCCCTAAAATAACACAACATATGTCACAACAGGTGTAAATATGTGTTATGACAGTGTTATGGCCATTTTATAACAGATTGACATGTTATGTCAGCTGTTATGACATATGACATGGTTATAACCGTGTCATAACGTCTTAGGACACTGGGTGTCAAGTAAAGTGTTACCCTTTAAAACTAAAACTAAACTTAAGTCTGCGTTGTGATAGACTATGACACATAGCCGCTTTAAGATAGTTGGGGGTGGGGGGTTTGCCGAAGGCTATATCGGCCCACTAATGCAGGACTTGTAAAGGCCCAGTGCACTACCTTTGTGAATCATTTTTTATTAAGTCCGATTTTACAGGGGGTGCTGCAGTACCCTCAGGACCCAGGTTTTATTATAAAGCTAAGCGCTCCAGGAAGGTTGCTAAGGGGACCATGAGTCCTGTATCTTCGCTCTTGTGTGAAAGTCATTAGCTGTTGACATTTCTTTCCATCTTTCGTTCAACTGTGAATTAATGCAGCGAAGCGGTGGACCTCTCCAAGGGTTTTCACATTGAAAAGATCCTAATCAAACACCTACACTGTAAATGGAACCTATTACTACTAATGACTTACCTAGGAATGAATCCTGATGAAGCCTTGGAGTGGAGTACTATTAGCACCGCAGGTTCCTGTCATCCTCCATGGTGCTTTAAGGGTCATCTTTAGAGTTCTCATTGTTCCATTGCTGCTTTGAAACAATGGCCGCCTTTTACAAGATGATGTGATAGGAGCTTCAGGAGAGGGTCGGACCACATGGTGTTTGTTGGTGTTTTAGAGATAGGTACCATAAGGGAATAATTAGACTTTCAAGGTACATTTATTGTAAAATGTCTGAATGTGTGCCTGAGTGAGCTCTAATGACAAAAATGGGTTGATTGTTTTTGTAGTAGGATCAGAAAATACAGTATCAATATTAATAATTTTGTCAAGGAAAGTGAGGGCATTAATGTGTAGGAAATGCGGCATCTGGATATTGGAGGGAATAGCATAAAGCACACATTGTTCAGTATTACATAAAAATACATGCTCATATGTAGCCTGCGGGGAGGGAAATTCACCATGTTCTTGGTTGAGGCCTAACTGTCTTAGAGTTTTTCATTGTTTACCTTGATGGGCTGATTAATGTCTGCTACATCTAATTTTAACTATCAAGTCTGACTATACAGGGAAAATATCCCCTCATGACCGGAGTCTGAGGTTTGGAAAACTCTGTCTGGTCACTCCATAGAGATTAAAACCAGGGTCACTCTAGCTTAGTACCTACAGGGCAACGTCATGGGATCAACCACACTCTCTTAAGGGGGAGGGGATACTTTAGCTAATTTAAAATGAATATTTTATATCAGATGTTACATTTCTACTAGTTGTCACAGTGTGTTAAATAAATTATGAATACCATGGCATGCTTCAAAGTCAACAGCCTTGGTCATCCATGATATAATTTTGAAACCTTCCCCCTCGGGTGAGCGTTAAGTGGAGTTGGTATGGTCCAGGCAGGGAAGGGAAAAGGCGGCTGGAAAGTTGAAACGCTTTACTGATTTCACTATGATGCCCTAAATGACCAAGAGAACTGGACTTATCTTCAATATTGGTTTAAGATTTGATTTGTATATTTTGTATTTATTTTTGAGTGAGTAGTTTCCTCATTCTTTAAAAGAGTTAAATACAACATTACAGCACCATGTTGATTACAAGTAAGTAACAACTTTTATTGTGTTTACTTCAGTAATAGCATAACAAATTCTAGGACAGTGACAAATATCAATGTAGATGTATTAACATATTCAGAGAGCCACTAGCCTAATAGGATGTCAGCTGTGAGGTTCATGAGGCTGATGCTCAAGATGAGGTAAGGAGTTAGATGATATGAGGCGTAACGGACCACCACATGAGCATCCGTCTCGTCTAATACATATGGAAGCCTATATAGTTTTGCAACAGGCTTTTGAAATATACTTATTTAAATGAAAAATGTTGACTGTTTTGGCATAGATTCAAAACGTATGTTTCTGTTTACTCTAAAATTAAGAAAATGTATACTATAAAGAAGGTCAACATAAAATATTCAAATGACATCTTAAGAATGTAGACCTACAGAGTACAAATGTAATATTTTATTTCTGGCCTGAAGGTTTAAATGTTATGTGGGAGAGTGTTTTATTGTATTCTTCATGCAGGTGCCTATAAATTGTTTAAATTAATGTCAGTTATAATGTTAGAGTATGAAATATAATGGATTTGTTGCCTGCTGCATACATATTCCTAGCACTAAGGTCTAAATGGTTCAGGCTGCAAAATTAGTAGATACAGATTGTACGCCAGATAATGTGATATAACCAAAGATTTGTTGGTGTCTGTTACTGGGCGTTACAGGAAAGCACCACACACACCGCCGCCATAGATTATTCATCTAACCTGTTCTTGGCAATACTTTCTTCGTATTATAGTAATGTCAGTTGCAGGTGGTTCTACAAACACCAGCGAAAATTCAGAAAGATATTAAATCCATGTTTTGTACCGCCCCAGGAGGTTCCTCTCCCTCTTAGCTGCCGCACATCTAGCATTTCCCAGCATTTTACCAGGAACTAGTCGTTTCTATGCGACGCGGCCATGGCCATCTGTAGAAGTAGATGACAGAGCATCACACAGTGTTACCAAAACATGAATTTAATATCTTCCTGAATTTTCAATGGTTGTTATAGACCCACCTGCAACTGAAAAATGACATTTCTAAGATACTTTTTCACAGAATCGAGAATGAAGAAAGTATTGCCAAGAACAGGTTAGTTAAAACATCTACGGCGGCGGTTTGTATGTGGCTTCCCTGTAACGCCCAGTAATGGACACCAACAAATCTTTTGTTATATCACATTATCTGCGTACAAATTGTAGTTAATACATTTGATGAACTAGGAGATATGATAGAAAACCAGCTACTTTGAAATCAGAGATAAAAGGCTTAGCACCTCTGTTTTTTCCCATGGTGTTAGCTTTTCAGAGGAACCAGACATTCAGTCATTACAATGGATTAGAGTATTTGGTCTCTAAATCAAGTAACTGTTGTATTTCACCATTTAAGATTTGTCTTCTTGTCATTTGCATAGTTCTACTTGACGATTAGAAGCCAAGTATTTCCACCCAGTCAACATGATTCATAGTGATGGAAGGCAGACTCAGACATAAGTTTGGCTCATTTGCAGATGGTCCTCTGGAAAGGTTCCGTTGAGATTTACCTGTTCATTTGTGTCTAGTATTTCTTAGAATACTTTTTTCCACTAATTATATTTTCTGTATTCTGAGTAGTTACAGTTCTCTAACTTTAGCAGTGAAAATCCCTCGGACTCTCTTTCCATTGGCATGAGTGGATCACATGGACTGTTGTTAGCAACCAGAAGCAACAGAGCATAGGCGAGCGCAGGGACAATTATACCAACTTTGGCAGGGGAGTAATGCAACGAGCTAAGCCTAGCCAGGGCTGGTGTGGATGGAATGATTAGGCAGCACTGTGGAGCTGTGTGACTAACTTGACACTCTAGCTGTTTTGCTCACTCAAAATGTTAAGTGGGATTAGTTATTGTGTGACAATCACTAGCCATTTTTTACATTAAAGTCATTGTTACTTTTTCCATATGAACTCAGATTTTGTGTCATACACTCAGTTTGTGTCATACAGTACATGGGAGAGCTAACTGGACCCAAACATGATGGGAATGATCAACGGTTGGATATAACTGCTAAGTGAATTTGTGGGAATTTGTGAATCTATGGGCGATTCCACTCCAGCAAAAGCAGAAATTATTTTTGGTATCTCAGATTGTTCCTACAATTCTCATATAGAAACTTCATTGGGAGGAAGGATGTTTGACATGCTTTTTACATTTATATCACAAACCATTTTTGAGAAAGTCATAATGAAAGTGGCAATTGTAGGCCCTTTTTTAGACCTATACATGTCTCCTGTAAGACTCTATGATCTGTGCACATGATACAGACAGCATCTTGATGTCATTATACTCCTTATAGTGTGCTCTAACATATGGAGTATGTCTGGATTCTGAAATACACATTTTTACATTAATTTATGAAACCCTAAAAATATTCATATGCATACCCTTTTTGATTTTGTTCATTTTAAGACATTGTTTGGAATAATATACTCTAAAAGTGCATCAAATTTACAGAGTGGGTTGTACAATATCACACGAATTAGAGGACGTATAGTATCATACATCTTACCCAGTTGTACAATATCATACGAATTGGAAGACGTAACCTATCAAACATCCTGGAGGGCTTACATTATTATACTACTTTCTCTGAGACCAGACTGCTGGTTGCGTCATAACAACAAAGGAGAATTAAAAAGAGAATTTACGTTGCTGGTTAGAACTAACGACAAAGGTTCTGAGAATTTACGTAAAATAGCCAGCGTCTGTCCATTCTGTTTTGTTTTGTTATTTTCTATCTGTTCCATGACTTATGAGGTCTTCAGCAAACAAGCTTCCGGTTTACATTCAAAGGTCAAATGTTGGTCATATATCAGAACATATACATACTGTACATTCATCTCTGACATGGTTAAAAATCTAACCAGGCCACATCCCTAGCACTCAAAGTTACAGATCTCAACTCAAGTTCATAGACATTTGAGGTTTTCAAAACACTTTTACGCCTCACTTGCCACTTGCCATCCCAGTTAAAAGCAGAGGACTGCTGTATTTGCATTCCACTGAGACTGTCGAATCTAAGTCTACGATCTCTGGAGGGACATTGAAGATCAGAACCATGTAAGCTGTCAGAGCAGAGAGATGTTCTCATACCACACAACGGCTTCGAGATGCTTTTCTTGTGTCTATCAATTCATATAGGCGTTGGGATTCTGGAGAAGGACAGCTAGGCCTCTAGGCCTGGAGGGCCACACAGTAGTAGCACTTTATAAGGTGACTCCAGGCATTGAGTGACTGTGTGTAGTGTGTGTTGGGTGTGTGCTGGGACGCCACTCTGGGAGGCAGCTTGAAGGCTGAGTCAAGGCTGGCCTGAGGTGAAGACCCCTTAATCACTATACTGCAGCCGTTGCTACCTGCACACATCACACACACGTCGCACTTGTGCACACACACACCTGCAGAGAACGTAGCACCATTATCCCGGTCCTCTCAGACCCCTGAAACATGTTCCTCCGACTTACTGGCACTGCGAGGGAGGGAGGGGTCTAATTGAGAGCATACATCTCTTATCAGAACCCAGAGCCCAAAAGCACAACTTCCTCCAACGCGGCCTGAGGTATTTGTCTGCTTGGCCTTATTAAAATTGGAAGTCTGATATAACCATGATTGTATAACAGTCATGCACAGCGCATACAGTGGTGGAACGGTGATGAGTGCATGAATTCCCTGGTAAAATCCCGTACGCCAAAACACTCTTTTTGGCCATAATTTAACTTTTTGGCCAACAGTCTTAGGCCTTTTTCAGCCCTGTGATGTCATTCTGACCACTTGTTTGGGTAGCTAACAGTATAGTTACATTTCAGTGCAGGATGTTATGAATAGGGAGGTAACAACATATCCCACCATAGGCTTAATTTGACCTGCCTGACAGGCACATTCAGATACCCCTGGATTTAGAGCCTCAGTCAGTTATTTGAAACTATGTGATACTTCAGCAGGTACAGCTGATCCCCTCGCAAAAGTCACCCCACCTCATCCCCTTCCAACCCCACACTGAGACAGGAACAGAAGTCATCATCCTCTAACACTAACAGTTAGTGATCTGTCCTAGCTGTTGATATGATGAACCCTAGTCCGACCAGTAGAGTTCTTATTCCCTGCGTCAGAGGGGTCTTGTGATGACTGATGTTCGCAGTTCATTTTCCCCCTGTTTACATATCTCAGCCATCTGCTCTGTGTAGCTCAACCTCCAGCTGTCTTCCCCTGACCCCCACGGCCTGGGAAAAAGACACCTTATTCCAAGAACTCTCTCTTGTTCTTTATTTTCGTTTTATCACTCTCTTTATCATTCTCTCTTGTTCTCTTTAATTTTCTCATTCGCTCTCTGGGTTTCATGGAATACCAGCGAGTTCAAAGAAAGAGTGTGCTTCGTTCCTTCATCTGTCGCTGACAATGCTGTGTTAATGGTGGGAGTTAGCAGATGCTGTGTTAGCAGATGCTGTGTTAATGGTGGGAGTTAGCAGATGCTGTGTTAGCAGATGCTGTGTTAATGGTGGGAGTTAGCAGGTGCTGTGTTAATGGTGGGAGTTAGCTGATGCTGTGTTAGCAGATGCTGTGTTAATGGTGGGAGTTAGCAGGTGCTGTGTTAATGGTGGGAGTTAGCAGATGCTGTGTTAGCAGATGCTGTGTTAATGGTGGGAGTTAGCAGATGCTGTGTTAGCAGATGCTGTGTTAATGGTGGGAGTTAGCAGGTGCTGTGTTAATGGTGGGAGTTAGCTGATGCTGTGTTAGCAGATGCTGTGTTAATGGTGGGAGTTAGCAGGTGCTGTGTTAATGGTGGGAGTTAGCTGATGCTGTGTTAGCAGATGCTGTGTTAATGGTGGGAGTTAGCAGGTGCTGTGTTAATGGTAGGAGTTAGCAGATGCTGTGTTAATGGTAGGAGTCAGCAGATGCTGTGTTAGCAGATGATGTGTTAATGGTGGGAGTTAGCAGATGCTGTGTAGGCAGATGCTGTGTTAATGGTGGGAGTTAGCAGGTGCTGTGTTAATGGTAGGAGTTAGCAGATGCTGTGTTAATGGTGGGAGTTAGCAGATGCTGTGTTAGCAGATGATGTGTTAATGGTGGGAATTAGCAGATGCTGTGTAGGCAGATGCTGTGTTAATGGTGGGAGTTAGCAGGTGCTGTGTTAATGGTAGGAGTTAGCAAATGCTGTGTTAATGGTGGGAGTTAGCAGATGCTGTGTTAGCAGATGATGTGTTAATGGTGGGAGTTAGCAGATGCTGTGTAGGCAGATGCTGTGTTAATGGTGGGAGTTAGCAGGTGCTGTGTTAATGGTAGGAGTTAGCAAATGCTGTGTTAATGGTGGGAGTTAGCAGATGCTGTGTTAGCAGATGATGTGTTAATGGTGGGAGTTAGCAGATGGTTGGAACCTGAACAGGGGGGCATGAAAGGCTGTGTGGGGCAGAAGGTACTTAAGCCACTTCTGACGAATGCTTACCTGCCGTTTCTGTGTTTGACACGCATACACCACCGTTAGGAGCAACTAGGCTGGCCTCTCCCAAAAAGCCACTTAAATATGGAATCCGCAGTAGGGCAAAACTGCACCACTGTCCGCTCCACGCCGTTGTTATTGTTTTGTTTTTTTGACAAGCAGAGGTGGGGAGCTTTGGGGGAGCTCTGCGCATCAAGGGAAGAAATTGTGCGTGCAATTATGTCAGAAGGAAAACAGTATTTGTTGCTTGCAGTAACTTCTTTGTTGTTGTAATATCTCAAACGGGTATGGCAGTTTCACTATTAAGGATTCCAGCTTTAATGAATACCCTCTCAGAGATGAGAGCAACATGAGTGTTGCTTCTATTTTTGTCCGCAATATTTTTGCGAATGTAAGTAAAGTGCAAAACAGCTTGCTTAATATATTTGCCCTCTTATTAAAATGGACCGACCAGAAATGACTATATATATATATTTTTTTTTACCCCTTTTTCTCCCCAATGTTCGTGATATCCAATTGGTAGTTACAGTCTTGTCCCATCGCTGCAACTCCTGTGCGGAATCGGGAGAGGCGAAGGTCGAGAGCCATGCGTCTTCCAAAACACGACTGTGCCAAGCAGCACTGCTTCTTGACACACTGCTCGCTTAACCCGGAAGCCAGCCGCACAAATTTGTCGGAGGAAACAGCGTACAGCTGGCGACCGAAGCCAGCGTGCATGCACCCAGCCGCCATAACGAGTCACTAGAGCGCGATGGGACAAGGACATCCTAGCCGGCCAAACCCTCCCCTAACCCTGACGACGCTGGGCCAATTGTTCGCCATCGTGGCCGGCTGCGACACTGCAACACAGCCCGGGATCGAACCTGGATCTGTAGTGACATCTCTAGCACTGATCAGTGCCTTAGACCGCTGCGCCACTTGGGAGACTAATAACTTTAATTTAATTTGAATATTGTTTTTGTTTGCAGAGATCGAAGCAAAGGAGGCTTGCGATTGGCTGAGAGCGGCCGGCTTCCCCCAGTACGTGCAATTATACAAAGGTAAATACTAAATATGAATTCTCTCAAGCCATCAAGCACAATCTATTACAGTACAAACCACATCCACATGTTTGCTCATCCATAGCAAACAGTGTCATATCACACATTCATTTGCCTTGTTTACCTTTCAGATTGCAGGTTCCCCATTGCTATAGACTGGGTAAAGAGTGATCATGGTTTCCTGGATAAGGACGCGCTAGATTCCCTCTGCAGGTGAGAAGCTAGACTTTCCATCCACTCTCTCCTCACCTCCTCATAGAGAGAGAGTGTGTGGGAGAAAAATAGAAAGAGAGAGAGAGAGAGTCAGTGTTGGCAGTGGGTCCCATGCTGCTGTGTTTGTTTAACCGCCATGCTTCTCTGCTTCCAGGAGATTAAACACTTTAAACAAATGTGTGGAGCTGAGGCTGGAGCTGGGCAGATCAAAAAGACGGGTGAGTGAGAGTGAACGCCATGGAACACCAACATGGCAACTCTGTCAGAGCCACCGCAGGTCCCAGAGGAAAAGCTCCTCGTTAGCATTTATCGCTTTGATTTCCACTGATATTGATGGCTGGATAGATAGAGGAGTTTTGAGGGTTGGTGGAGCTAACTTCATTAGTCTCTGTTTGAGAAAGTGAGGCGAAAGCGAAAAGAATTAGGGCAAAAACTCATCTAGAATTAATAATGTTGCATAATAATTTTCTCAGTCTAGTTATCTCAGAATGTAGTTGTCTTTGTGAAAGACGTCTCCAAAGAGTTACACGATGTCAAGAAATAGATGGCCTTGTTTTTTTGTTGCTACATGGCTTCTTATACAGCATCTTGATTGTCTGCTTGTGATTCTCAGGGGGAGGGGTCAGAGGACGAGGAGCCCTGTGCCATCAGCACAAAATGGGCCTATGAGAGGCGGACAAGGCGCTGGCGTCGCCTGGAGGGAATGGGCTTCCTCCATTCACCGGACAGCCAGGGCATGTCCCTGTGTGACGCCAACGACCGCCACGAGGTCTACTCCCTTCATAGCACCAGCAGCACAGAGAGCGAGGGCTGTGAGAGCCCCAAGACCGCCATTGACGACCAGGAGACCAGCGGGAGCTCTTCTCGCTGCTCCATCAACAAGATCCCATCCCTAGACACTTCATTTAGTGGGCCCCCCTCCCCAGGGGGTGAGACGCCCAGTTTTAGCAGCGCTGAGGAGCGCTTCCTTGACAAGCCCCCCAGGAAGAATGGCCCCAGTTTGCTGAAGAAGATGGAAAAACTGCGTCTGAGGGGCACATCCAACCTCCACTCCCCCGCCCACAGTTGCCTCAGCAGGGCCAGGCTGGTCATCTCTGGCCCCATGCTCCAGGATAGCCTGGATGTTGAACACAGGCTGAGACGGCTTCAGTGTCTGGACATCTCCACCCTGCAACACAGGGATAGGGACCGTCCAGGCAGCCAGGCCTCCTCCTCACCTTCCTCCCCCCACTCAGGCAGCAGCAGCCCCAGCCCTTCAGAGAGCAGCAGTACTGTCAGCACCCCCAGCCCCATCACCAGAGTACGCAGCAACTGCCGGGTCCGAGAACAGCACCAGGGGGGACTCCACAGAAACCCCGTCCGAGAGCACCAGGACTACACGAACGACAGAAATAACCATGAGAGCCTGGTCTTCCAGATCCCCCAGGGGCACAAGCCAGGCACATTCCCCACAGCCCTCACCCACAACAACTTCCTGTTGCCCATAGACAACACCTCCATCAACTGGAGGACTGGGAGTTTCCACGGGTACCGCGGGAGACGGAGCAGGGGATGTGCAGCGGCCAAGGACAAGGATTCCACCTGCTGCATCTCCCTAGCCTCATTGGACCACCGGGCCAGTATCTATGACAACGTACCGATAGGCCAGGTGATTGGCCAGGAGGTGGAGCATCACGGGGAGGCGGAGACGGGGGAGATCAGTGAAAACGATGATGTCTTCTCCGCGCTGGACAGCGTGATGGAGCGTATCATCGGCCTGCAGCAGCTCGTCAACACCTGGACAGACAAACTGTTGGAGAACGGTGAATCGGAGTCTAACCGCCGCTCCACACCCTCGCCCTGCCCCTCATCCTCCTCCAATCACATCCACCTGGAGGTCGAGGAGGCAGAGGATTTGGGGCCAGGAGACATGGAGGGGGAGGGTGAAGGGGACGAGGAGAGCCTAGAGAAGGAGTCTGCGGATGGAGATGATCCTGAGGCACAGTCACCACCATGTAGTATCAGGTGAGAGCAATGTCAGCTGGTCTGAGTACTCATTAAAAAGTCTTTATTACTCTATCACCCCCTCTCTGAGCCCACATTAATATGGCTGCCATTCTGTTGTCTATTGTGTATGTATGCAGACGGAGCCAGCACCACTGGTCCAGCGAGCAGAGTCTTCCATCAGTTACCCCCAGCAGCTCAGGAGTCGAGGCCCAGTCTGTTTCTCAACTTCACCTTCTGCAGAAACTCTCCCTGCTTAAACTCACTGCTCTCATGGACAAGTACTCCCCATCTAGCAAGCAGGGCTGGAACTGGTAAGGAATGGGAAGGGGAGAGGGAGGGGGAGAGGGAGAGATGGAATGGTATTGGGAAGGCTGTGGAGAAAGAAGGAGGGAGGGGATGAATGACAAAAATGAGGAGGAGAGCAATGAGGGAGAGGTGGGGAAGAGGGGGAGAAGGAAGATTAGAGGCAGCTTGTTCAGAGGTTCATTTATTATTTATGTGAAGCTGCAACCTTGCTGTGCCTCTCACAAGACAAAACACAGAATGCTTCAAGAGCAATAAACCCCCCTGCCAAAAAAGAATATTTAAAAAAATCAGCGTCTGAAAGAAATGACAAAGTATAACCTTCAGCTTAGATTTGTGGGGAAATTATAGACAGCTTCTCTTTATTCCTTTTTGGTTAAGGTCTGTGGTGTACACTCCCATCTGGCTCTTAGAGGGGTGTGTCTAGGTAACTTTTCTGGCATTGGCCAGGCCTCTCTCTCTTATTTAATTAAAGGGAGCTTGGATCCCAAACAATTTTACTTTCTGGCAAAACATGGGTTTACATTTGGGAAAAGTGAAGTGCTTACACATCCCAAAGTTTCTCTGCGTTTTTAGTTTGTTATTGATTTGAAAGAGGCAGGCATGTGCTCACCATCTGCTAGAATTGGTTGAAGTATTTCCAGTGCAGGGTGAAGACCTATGGCCTATAGAGTACATTAATGAAAGATATAGTGGAATGTTAACTCAAACATAGTGGCTAGGAACCTTTCCTCTTGGTGGTTAACGGCAGTGACCTCAAATAGCGTTACACAGGAAACACGTAATGATGCATGGGAACCATAGATGTAACATGCGCCCGAATACAACAGCTGTAGACCTTACAGTAAGTATTTCACTGTAAGGTCTACACCTGTTGTATTCGGTGCATGTGACAAATAAAATTAGATTTGATAGAGGACACATCTTCATATCTCTCCCATTATAGCGTCCCTGACAGCGCCATTGAGGTTATCTCCATTTTAAAGTGGTCCATTTTCTTATTTTTCATTGGCTGATTGCTCCCAACTCATAGGAATCCCCACCCAGTTGACTACTTTAAAATGGCGGAAGCCCTCAATGGCAACGTCCATACTAAAATGGGTTATATCCATGATGAGTCCTCTATCTATCTCTATGATGGGAAGTCAACACATCCTAATCTGTCAGAATGAGATTTTGCTTTCATTGTTTGTAGCTATTTCCTCACCCGTGTTTCGAAATCTGATCTCCTAACTTTGGATCCCCCACGGATCAATTAATAAAGTGTTTGACATTATTCATTTGTGTAGTGAACTGGAGTAAGAGTGATTGCTTAAAGCGGCAATCAGCAGTAGAATCAATAACAAAGAGTCTCCCCAGCCATGTTTCGGTAAAAAGCTTAGGGATGGGGCTGGAGAAATGGAACCACTCTCAAATTCCTAGACAGGGCTATGGATGCAAGGACTGGCCATCCATTATATCAAAATTATAACCATGCTTTGAGGCTATATAGTGTTTGTTTACATTTACTTTGTTGACAAACATTGGAGTGTTGGGGTACGACAGTTCAAATAAGCTCAAGAAGGTATTTATAAGTTATATTTATTATTATACAATTTGTAAGTCGCTCTGGATAAGAGCGTCTGCTAAATGACTTAAATGTAAATGTAAATATTCTTCAAGAATCAATTTCTACATATAATTAATTTTGATGTAGCAATTGATGTAGCATCTGCTGAGTTCCCCTTTAAGGCAAACGGACAGGGTAATTGACTTTTTGAGAGCAGAGTAATTGGGCTATTTGTTTTAACAATCATTGAGCTAACTACAAAATAAATAACCTACTTCTGCCTCTCATCGCTTTCCCATTGATCCTGAGCTTCAGTATTCTGTACAAGTTTCATTCCAGATAACTGTTGTCTTATTTGCTGTGGCCAAACACCTTTCCCCTTGGCTTTGTCTCTAATGAACAATATCTACATGTGGTTATTACCTCTCTCCCTCACTCACTCATTCACACAATTACATGAAATCCTGAGCAGAACACCATTAAGCTAATGAAATGAGGTGGACGCAGAAGATATGTTTTAATTGAACAGCTGAAGACTAGAATGGAAATGCAGTCCGTAATGGGAGAGAGCACTATCAAAGAGAAGCATGCTGTATGAACATTTGTGAATCTAATTCCAGTCGACTCATCATACATTTGATTGGCTCTGAAGCTAGCTATCTCAAGGTGCCTGAACTTTGAGAGGGAGGATTTAAATTGTCTTCGTGTTATCTTCTTGGCTACACTGGCCGTTACCATGGCACTCACTTGCTGGCTTATGAAAACACTTGCTGGGCTTTAAAAGAAATATCCCGTCAGAGTCGTACACAAAGCCCTCTGCTAAGTGCATGTGTGAGTCTTGGTCAGATCCCTATGTAGGCTCCCACTGGACACAGATGTGAGATCAACGTCTATTTTTGATTTACATTTGGTTGAGTTGTCAACTAAGGCGAATTCAACAAATCAAAATCTACAAAACATTGGATTTAGGTTAAAAGTTGTGTGAAAAAGATTCCCTTACATTGATGACTTTTTGCTAATACAATCAGTTTGCCACATTGATTCACCGTCATTACATATCATTTTGTTTCTGAGATGACATGGAAACAATGTTGATTCAACCAGTTTGTGTGTAGTGGGTTCTTACATATTGTACAAAAATACAATGCAGTGTTGTTTGAAGTAGAACATATCCAGAAGGAATAAAATACAATGCAGTGTTGTTTGAAGTAGAACATATCCAGAAGGAATAAAATACAATGCAGTGTTGTTTGAAGTAGAACATATCCAGAAGGAATAAAATACAATGCAGTGTTGTTTGAAGTAGAACATATCCAGAAGGAATAAAATACAATGCAGTGTTGTTTGAAGTAGAACATATCCAGAAGGAATAAAATACAATGCAGTGTTGTTTGAAGTAGAACATATCCAGAAGGAATAAAATACAATGCAGTGTTGTTTGAAGTAGAACATATCCAGAAGGAATAAAATACAATGCAGTGTTGTTTGAAGTAGAACATATCCAGAAGGAATAAAATACAATGCAGTGTTGTTTGAAGTAGAACATATCCAGAAGGAATAAAATACAATGCAGTGTTGTTTGAAGTAGAACATATCCAGAAGGAATAAAATACAATGCAGTGTTGTTTGAAGTAGAACATATCCAGAAGGAATAAAATACAATGCAGTGTTGTTTGAAGTAGAACATATCCAGAAGGAATAAAATACAATGCAGTGTTGTTTGAAGTAGAACATATCCAGAAGGAATAAAATACAATGCAACAACTTAGTCATACTTCTATAAAGTTGCCCTTTCTTCATATAACTTCTATTTCAAAAACATTTTTACCTTCAAAAGCAACACTAGAATTCCATCTTGAATTGTTTGTGTCTCCCCTCAGGACATTCCCCAAGCCTCCGAGGAAGACCAAAGCCCCAGAGCTGAAGGGCAGGAGGGTGTTTGGTGTACCCCTCCTCCACGGTGTGCAGCAGACAGGGGAACCACTACCCCCCAGCATCCTCAAGGCCATCATTTTTCTGAGGACAGAGTGTCTCGATCAGGTACTGGACTCTAACCTCCTGTACCACCAATATACAGTTGAAGTCGGGAGTTTACAGAATAATAGTAGCGAGAATAATAGTCGAGAGAATGATTTATTTCAGCTTTTATTTCTTTCATCACATTCCCAGTGGATCAGAAGTTTACATTCACTCAATTAGTATTTGGTAGCATTGACTTTAAATTGTTTCACTTGGGTAAAACATTTCAGGTAGCCTTCCACAAGCTTCCCACAATAAGTTGGGTGAATTTTGGCCCATTCCTCCTGACAGAGCTGATGTAACTGAGTCAGGTTTGTAGGCCTCCTTGCTCGCACAAGCTTTTTCAGTTCTGCCCACAAATGTTCTATAGGATTGAGGTCAGGGCTTTGTGATGGCCACTCCAATACCTTGACTTTGTTGTCCTTAAGCCATTTTGCCACAACTTTGGAGGTATGCTTGGGGTCATTGTCCATTTGGAAAACGCATTTGCGAACAATCTTTAACTTCCTGACTGATGTCTTCAGATGTTGCTTCAATATATCCACATAATTTTCCTGCCTCATGATGCCATCTATTTTGTGAAGTGCACCAGTCCCTGAGCGGCCTTTCAGGTTATGTCGATATAGGACTCGTTTAACTGTGGATATAGATAGTTTTGTAGCCGTTTCCTCCAGCATCTTCACAAGGTTCATTGCTGTTGTTCTGGGATTGATTTGCACTTTTCGCACCAAAGTACATTCATCTCCAGGAGACAGAACGCATCTCCTTCCTGAGCGGAATGACGACTGCGTGGTCCCATGGTGTTTATACTTGCGTACTATTGTTTGTACAGATGAATGTGGTACCTTCAGGCGTTTGGAAATTGCTCCCAGGGATGAATCAGACTTGTGGAGGTCTACAATTTTTCTTCTGAGGTCCTGGATGATTTCTTTTGATTTCCCCTTGATGTCAAGCAAAGAGGCACTGAGTTTAAAGGTAGGCCTTGAAATACATCCACAGGTACACCTCCAATTGACTCAAATGACGTCAATTCGCCTATCAGAAGCTTCTAAAGCCAGGACATAATTTTCTGGAATTTTCCAAGCTGTTTAAAGGCAGAGTCAACTTAGTGTATGTAAACTTCTGGCCCACTGGAATTGTGATATAGCGAAGTATAAGTGAAATAATCTGTCTGTAAACAATTGTTGGAAAAATGACGTATCATGCACAAAGTAGATGTCCTAACCGACTTGCCAAAACTATAGTTTGTTAAAAAGAAATTTGTGGAGTGGTTGAAAAACGAGTTTTAATGACTCCAACCTAAGTGTAACTTCCGACTTCAACTGTATACATTACTGCTCATGCATTATTAAAGCCAGAGTCCTTAATTGAAACAAACAATAACATAGCCGTTTTGGATAAAAGCTGAGGGAAATGTAACCACTCTCAAATTCATCCATTATATTAACATTATAGTTTTAACAATGTTGTGTGTTTACATTTATATTGTTTACAAACATTGGTGTAAAACAAGCTTATATTTTGGGTTCTGATGGAGTACGACAGTTGAACTTAGCTCATGAGACATTGATAAGTTATATTCTTCAAGAATCAATATATCAATAATTTGTAAATATATGTAGCAGCTAAGGATTCTAGCTTTATAGGGACAGTTCACCCAATATCAAAGTTGGTTAGATGTTTTCATACCTCGAAAATGGTCTAAAGTCAAGTTTACAGTCCCGATTCCATGTCATCTACAGTGGGCTCTCTACATAATGTCATGGAATATGGACTACAGTTTACAAGGCACTTAGATTCATGGGGTGAACTGTCCTTTTAAGATTGCGAAGGACACCCAGGTCTGGGCCATCAGCTATTCCTCTCCAACCTATTAACATCGGTGTCATGCACTGATACTATGGCGTACGCAACACCTGGGTTGAATTACACCCCCCTGACACCTTGACCTACTGTAAATTGGAGTCATGGTTAAACACAGTGGAGGGTCCTATACTGAGAACAGAGACAGATGAGCATGAGGAATGGGAGGTCCGCTTTCATTTATCTTCCATGTTGAGGGTGGGTTATGAGGTGCTTTAGAGGGATCTCCTACTTACAAAGATGAATGGAAGTTATCCTAGTTCGACAGGCCTTAGGATAGCCTCCTACATGAGTCTGACCTGCCATCCACACCACACGCACACACTCCTAACCCTCTCGTTCTCTCAGGTGGGTCTGTTTCGAAAGTCGGGGGTGAAGTCTCGTATCCAGTACCTGCGCGACATGGTGGAGGCGGACCCAGAGGCCGTGTCCTACGAGGGCCAATCAGCTTTTGACGTGGCTGATTTGGTGAAGCAGTACTTCAGAGACCTACCAGAACCTGTGTTCTCCAGCAAGCTCTGCAAGTCCTTTCTGCATATCTACCAATGTAAGAGGATAGAACTTACAACACTGCTTGGGCCAGTACAGTAAAGACTGGATTGGCTAAACATGCAAGAAAGGTTAAAATGCTGGCTAAGTAGGCAGATTGAAACCAGTTTTGGACATTTTTATAGTATAAGCACAATGAGAGAATCACAAAGCAATTCTATCCACATACTTACATGTCTTGCTCCCACATCCACAGACTTCCCCAAAGAGCAGCAGTTCTGTGCGGCCCAAGCAGCCATCTTCCTCCTGCCTGATGAGAATCGTGAGGCCCTGCAGACACTCCTCCTCTTCCTCCGAGATGTGGTGGGCTGCGTGGACGAAAACCAGATGACCCCCACCAACATCGCTGTGTGTCTGGCCCCCTCCCTCTTCCATCTCAACACCCTGAAGAGAGAGGACAACACAGCAAGGTACGGTGCTCTGTCTCCTGAGGAGGAGGATGACGTCAAGTTGCCCCTAGACTCTAGGGTCTTACTCTAGATGCTGATCTATGCAGTTTGAGAATTTTAACCATAGTGGTTGAGCTTAGGATTGGGGGGGGGGGGGGTGCTGGTCAATGTAGCCAAGTACAGTCCACTGCCTCCTGGACAAAGTTAACCCCTAGATGCTGATATAAGATCACTTTTGGGGTTTTCAACCATAATGGTTGAGGTTAGGATTGGGGTGTAAGATGATCCTGGATCTGTGCGTAAGAGCAACTTCTAGACGAGCAGAGGTCTGGGGGTCTGGGTCCCACATTCCTAGTTAGAACTCCCTCTTACTTTGTTGCATAAGATTACTCCGGAGCACATTGCTTTGCATTCATCGCTACAACTGCAGGTTTTAATTTGTCTGTTTGAAATGTTGTGTTTGTTTTTCCTTCTTCTTACGCAGCATCAGATTCATGTTAAAGTGTGGAGTTTGGTTCTTTGAGTTCCCAGAGATTACATCAACTGTAGTAATGTAGCCAAAACCCTATTTCCCTGTGCGGTAATGAATAGCTGTCGGATGGGTTTAGTTTAAAGGCAGAGAGAGAGAGACTTATGTAACCCTGCATGAATCGCCCATCTGGACATAATTTCTCTTAGATAGAGAAGATATTATATATTTAATACTGTTCAGCTGGTTACTGCAAGAGAAAGATAAAAAGGGGAGAGAGGGGTGGAGGGAAAGAGAGGGGGGAGAGGGGTGGAGGGAAAGAGAGGGGAGAGAGAGAGACGGTCCAGGTGAGAAACAGGGAGACACATTTGTACATGATTCATTTTTCAAAACACATCTGTCTATGAACTTAGTTTTTGAGTCTGGCGCTCAGCTCACAAGACTAGTTATCTGTAGTTGTTGGCAAAGATAGACACACAAACACACACACAGCTCAGCTGCACACACTCTGCTGTTACCCGGTATTCTGACAGCATGTCTAGAAGTTCCAACTTCACGTCGAAAAGTCACGTGGTGGACCCAGTGATGTCATATCGCACAGGCCTGATTGTGTCTGATGTAGCCGGTCAGAGACAATAGGCCACCCCCCTCCTCCTCCTCCTCTTCCTTGTGCCAGGCCAGCAGTCCAGGGGAGCCAGCGGGCTCAGCCATTACCCCACAGCCTGTAAGAGCAGAGCACTGTGTCTCCCATCACTGGAAACAGAGTTCTGCCTTGATACACGTCACACTCTCACACTGGAAACAATGACCAGAACAAATCAACTCCACTCCAATGGACTGTTGTGTTGTGGCACATTGTGCTTCTAGGATACAGTGGCGTTAGTAAATCTTTTGCTGTTTTCCTTTGCTACATATTTTAATTAGTTTGGAAGTCGATGCTGACGTTGCTTTTTATATTGAATAACAGTCCCTTTTCTCAGTTTCTGCTTGTAAGGGTCACAAATAAACTGCATAGTATGAGTCTATGGAAGCCTAGCGTAGCAATAGAAACTACTCCATACATTTTCAACTCTGATGTAATGACATTTCCTGTTTCTCTGACCTAGGTCAAGCCAAAGGAAGTACAGCCTGGGTAGGCCTGACCAAAGGGACCTTAGTGAGAACCTGGCTGCCACTCAAGGCCTGGCCCACATGGTGATGGAGTCCCTGTGCCTCTTCAAGGTACACACTACAGTAAAGTTAGGGTACAGCCTGTTCTAGCCACACTAATCCACATCACATGTATGCACAGCGTGTAGGTGTTACTGCCAAGACCCAGCAGCGCACACACCATTCTCTCTTGAGTGTACTCTCTCTGTGCAGTAGTACGTAAAGTACGTTACAAAAATCAAACAGGCACTTTTCCTATTGTTCATAGCCATAACCCATCTGCAGGGGCAATTAAATGAGGCACTTCATCTATGTTATTCAGTTCAGTCAGTTCATTTTATTGACTTGATTATACCGAATAAGAATATCAGAAAATGAGAACATGAATGCCAACAGGCTATTAATCACCATAGCCTCGCTTAATGCAATAGTATATCAAATGGTCAAGAAGTCATATGTAGTTTCTTGTGACAGACGTTAACACGCAATATTTGGTTCTGGTTGTCGAAATGAAGTCATATGTGGCCCTATTTGTGAAAACGTCAAGCTAACTCTTCCTCTCTCTTTCTCTGATCCTTCCAGCTTCCAGAGTTCTGGCCGGGCCAGAGTGTGAGCAACCCCAGTGAGGAGACTGTCTGGGTGGATGGGGGTCGGAGTTCGCCCTCTCAGGGTGGGGAGGAGGAGCAGGATGAGAGGGCCAGACTGGTCCAGACCACCCAGCACCTGTTGAGAGAGGCCAGGGAGAAGAGTAGAGGCTGGGAGTCCTGCTCTGGACCAGACAATGTGGACCTGGTTTTTAAGAAGGTGTGTGGTGGAATCTGATGGAATGAATGAATTAATTCATGAATAAAATAAAATGAATGAATACAGTGACCAATAAATGTTTTTGACAGCAAGCCACTACCAAAACAACACCTATAAAGAACAGCCCATACTAATGAAAGGTTAATTATGTATGAGTCAACATAAAAACATTCTCCAGTGAGTCAGACACATTAGCACACAGAGCTTGAGCTGAGATGTTTGTCGAGTAAGAGGGGTTATCAAAGGTCAAAATCATGTTCTCACACTGGGTCTCACCCCCTTGCGCCGCGCCCCCCCCCCCCCCCCCCCCCCCCCATACCAGGTCGATGATGGCTGGCCCCTGCGGTTGTGGAAGGGCTCTGTTGAGGTAGATGCTCCCCAGAAAGAGGCCCTCCAGCGGGTCCTGAGGGAGCATGGGCACTGGGAGAAGACCCTCAAACAGTCTGCAGTAGTCCAGACCCTGACCAAGGACACCGAGGTCTACCGCTACCTCCTGCAAGGCCTGGGATCCCGGCCACCACAGGAGCACCTGCTGCTGAGGTAATGAGGTGTTACCAGGGCGACGCTGCATTGGTCTTTAGGCAGGCTGCTGACTCTGCTGCTTAAGAGTATAAGGGACAGAGGAGTCAGGGACAAACAGAGTTTAGCTTGGACTTGAACACTCTGGCTAAAGTTGTTTTGACATGGTGCCTGTTGTTGTTGTTGTACTAGTGCTACATTTTGGCATTACAGTGAATGAAAAATGAAAAAGCTAGTTTAGTTTAGTTACATTAAAGTGTTGGGGTCAAAGAATTGTTGACTGTTTACTCAAACACCCAGTCAAATGGTAGCTGAATATCTGAGGGTCTATTTCTCACTCCACTTGAGTCTGAAGTCTGTTTTAATCTCCTATCATTTCCCTATGCAGGACCTGGCAGTCAGACCTGTCGGCTGGCCCTGCTTATGTGTCGGCTGTGTCTACAGAGCACCGTGAGGCACCCATGGAGGGGGTGAGAGCCCAGGTCCGCTCTTGTCTCTACCTGGTAGAACCCCTGGGGGCCAAGAGGTCCCGACTTACACACCTCTGTCGTACAGATACAAGGTAGGAAAGACTGAGGAAGGGAGGGAGGGAGGAAGGGAGGGTAAGAGGGGAGGAGGAAGTGAGGGAGGATGTGAGAGAATATGAAAGACTTTAGAAAATGCAGAGCCTTTAAAAAAGATATCCAGAGACTAGCTTATTCTTTACCTTCAGTAATGAGGTATTCTCTGCAGTATCTCAAGTGCAATCACAGCTTCTCAAAATAGACACTCAAATAGAGAAAATAAAGAAATGAACAGAAAGAAGGGACCCCTCGTGTACACTTGATTTAGCTCTCTTCAAAGTTCTCTCTAGATTTTCTGCTTCTTACATGTTCAATTTATTCCCTGCGTGTTTCTGCTGGGTTATTCTGTAGACCCCCGCTGTTTCCATTTGTTTCAGCTGATTTAATGAACCAAGCCAGGCAATGGAAAACAGGTGTCTAGAAGCACACCGAGACAGAGAGAGAGAGAGATTAAATGAAAAGATAGAGAATGACAGAGGGAAGTCAAAAGAGAGACTGTGAAAGAGAATGAGGGGAAAGTAGAGGGAGTGTGTGTCTTATACTGAAATATATTGTACTGCTCCAATAGACCAGCATCAGTGGAAGTAGTTGACTACTCACTTAGCCACACTTTCATCACACTAGGAGTTTCAGTAAGGCAGCATAGTGAGATTTGAACGAGACGGTTTGCCAACAAGACAGATTCACACGATTATCTCTGCAGGTTTTTTTTCACTTCATTACATCAGAACTGAGCAACAATGGAGAACATCTCTGCCTTGTTCTACTCTCTTTAAATACTCATAGAAAAGAGCTTGGCAGGCTTAAAATGTATTGGCCTTATTTGTAGTGCCAGTGGCATTAGACCATTTTTTAAATTGTCACATACACCCGATAAGTGCAGTGAAATGTTTTCCTATTATCGATAATAAATGAACTGGTCTTCAGTCTGCTAAGCTTAATAGCGAAGGCCAATTAAACTGATCCAATCAGAGGATATAGAGGAAATTGAAAGTGAAAGGGTCTGTCACTGTGTCTCATGCAGCAAGGTTTGGTTGCGTTCCAGGCAGACTATATTGCTACATGCAGCAATGGTTGCTTGTCACATCACTAGTTATCCATTAACTTGTCCAGCGAT
The DNA here is from genome assembly GCF_029448725.1 of Salvelinus fontinalis. Taxonomy (NCBI): domain Eukaryota; kingdom Metazoa; phylum Chordata; class Actinopteri; order Salmoniformes; family Salmonidae; genus Salvelinus; species Salvelinus fontinalis. Next base: position 27,528,741 of record NC_074677.1, read on the forward strand.
AGTTTTTGTTGATATTTAGAAAGGTTGCCTTTAAAATAGATGAGTTAATTGCATGCTACAGTGCGTTTCCATTTAGCCATTTTGTGTCGATAAAAACAGCTGAACGTAATGACGTCCCACCATAAATAAAAAGTGGTTGAAGTTTCCATGATCTATTTAGGCAAATTGCGCATTAGGCCTAATAAATTGGTGACAGGCTATTCCCTCCCACCTATCTGTTTCATGTCTCAGGTAGCCTGCGAAAGCCAGCATGGATAGACTGCAATAATTGACTAATATTTGCCATAATTATAATCATTCTTACGTGGCAACATATCGCCACAGTCCATGCCATGGTGAAACTTGCATTCCTGTAGATTAGAAATAATTGGATAGTGAAACTTTCCAACAAAACCAAAAAGCAAGGTGAAACAATTCAAGAATTCTTGAGTCAGGACAATCCTTGTCCTGCAAAGAAACATCATTTCAATAGTTGAAAAAAAATATTTAGCAAGCAGTAGACCTTCAGAATTACATGTGGAGTGGAGCTACGTTAGTTACGTGATGACATCGTGCCCTGCGTACCTTCAAAATTATTCAACAATCATAATTTATTCGAAAAACACACTTAAGACTAAAGAAAAAATACACCCGTTGAACAGATAAAAATGTTGTCGATCTTTAGAACATTTCTAGAGGTTAAAAGCGTTGGGCCAGTAACCAGGTCGCTGTTTCGAATCCCCGAGCCGACTAGGTGAAAAATCTGTCGATGTGCTCAAGCAAGGCACTTAGCAACTTACAGGAGCAATTAGGGTTATGTATAAGAGCGTCTGCTAAATGACAAAAATGTCAAATGTATCCTACATCTGCCGTTTCCATTACACATGTTGCAATAATTTGTTACATTGCTTTTGTAAAATAAACGTGGGTCGATGGAAACCTGCCAACTGACTGATATGGTTAGGTCTGGCAGGCAACTGCAGTGTAGTCTGCCTGAAATGCGGCCCTTGTGTTTCTCTGACTGTCTCATCTGAACCCTGGTGATGCTTCCTGTGTACTAACTTCCTTTTCCTGTGTGGTTTCCAGGGGCCGGTCCCAGGAGTGGCACAACAGAGTGAGTGGACACCTACTGGCTTCCAACCTGTTGGCTATCAGGGACTCCTTCAGATCTGACCATAGAGAGACCAAGATCTGAGTCATAGTCCCGAGACAGAGCCCAGGCCGTCGAGCCGAAAGAGGAGAACAACACAAACAAACAGAGACAGAAGCCTCCAGGCATACCGCTGTAGCAGAGGAAATGAAAGAGGGAGTAGAAGGCAAGAGAGGAGGGGGAGCTGAGAAGTTGTCTTAAACCCGAGACCTGATGTGAATTCCAGAAGCGGACTCACAGCAGGGGTCGTCTGATGAAGTGTTCAGGCGGAGGCGGCAGAGCTTTGCGTTATCAAGAGTGACTCGGGAGCCTGTCACCGTAATGAAATGTCTCATCCCATTTAAGTGACTGTTTCAGGCCTAATGCATGGCAGGGGGGCCTCCGGCAGAGAGTTGGAACAGGGCCTTGTGTGACAGTTCAGTAGAAAATATACCTTTTTGCGAATAAAACCCTCGGTTGGTCACACTTTCAAGCAGGGCAAAGTCAAGGATTTAGGAAAGCCTTGTCTTGCAGTTGAGAACTGAGGAGATTCTCTTGTACATGTGCCATTGTGACAGATATCCAGCGAGGCAGGTTGCGGTCCTCGACACTGTACTCTGTAAATTATTTTACTGTCAAAAAAATATCATTACTTAATTTTACTTGTATGTGTGTATTTGACTTGACACTTCAGTGTTGCTCTGGTTTTAAAGTGTGTCTAATGTTGTAAACTTAAATGTATGACGCAGTATGTTTATACATGTACATATTCATAAATGTGTGCTTTATCTTATTAAATGTATTATTAAATGGCTTATATTTCTTAAAATTAAACAAAATATGTATTTAGCAATAGTAAGAGATTTATTTAAATATTGTTTTTTAAGATAAAAAAATGGCAGCGTACCTTTTTTGTAATAAGTGTGCTGAATTGAAATGATACATCAATAATGACAATTGATTAAAATGTTGATTTCTCTATAGCCTTCTCGCTTTTGTGTGTGTCGTGATGATGGCCTGCTTGAATCCCAGCCAGTCACACTGATTGTTCCCTCTGAAGACCCTGAAATAGCGAACAGCCAGAGGAAGATGTGTCACACTGCTTCCATCAGAGAAGATTTACAGGTCTGGACTTATGTACATTTCCAAAGACAAACATTCTCTCCCTGTTACAATACACTTAGGAAATTATGTATGCTGTCAAACTGCCCACTCGCGTCATATTTGCATAATTTTCATTTGCATATCGTATTGAGTCATCTCCAAGATGACAATTCAATCCCCTTTAAAACACTTAGTACTGAGGCATTCCCCTAAGATCAGGAATATGCTGAATAACTGCATGAGAATGGGAAGTAAAAATACCTCACATGGTTAGGCAATCAGGCTGGATATAAAAGATGACTGTTGGAATTCCTATAACATTCTTTAATAACAGCAACGTATAGCATATAACAGCGCTAGTGACTGTGGCGAAGATTTCAGATTGGGTTCGGGTAAATCCATTCCATAAGGTTGCGCAATCAGGAAGTGTCTTGACAACTTGATGACTAACTCAAAGGTCAAAAGAGGTCATGATGGAACCAGGCCAGAAATATTACAACAGATCCTTGACGCCTAACCTCTCACCACCTAACACTTGGTAACCTAGTAGTATAGCACGAAAGACTGGGATGTTACTACAGTCCATGGAAATTGAAGTAGACACTTGAGGAAAAACACATTAATTTTGTGTAGTGAAGTCACCTGGCTGGCTGACCCAGAGGGGCAGAATAAGATGAAACCATAGACTACTGCTGAGGGATCTATATTCCTATTGTTAATGCACGTGCTATTGAAGCTTGTTGCCAAAACAACGTGGCAAACCATTTTCCTCCTGAAGCCTCTGTCAAAACTCCTTTAGCATATTGTCCTTCAACCGGGGACCTGCACACCAAAGTACCCATTTTGTGGAAGACATACATTTTTAATAAAGGCACTGGGAATCACTGAGGAGCGGCTATAAAGTCATGCAGTGAAATGATAAAAGATGAATACAAATAAAGTATGGATATTTAATACGTTCTGGTGATGGATCATACACAGAGACTTCCTCTTGGCAGTTTATGAGCTCAACTCGAGTTGGAACAATATTATATTGCTCGCCTCGCGGCATCCTTTACAGCATAAGTTCATCTACAACAGTGCATAACTTTCCCATGGGCATACACATCCTTACAATTAAAGTCTTGAGGGCTGCCTCAGTGTGAGATCTATAATTTATCATCTATAAAGAGTTTGTTCTCTAATTTAGTGCGCCTGCTAACACAGAACACTTAGTTGAAAGAGACGACAGAGAAAACAGTTGGTTTTGGGGTTATTCAGGCTAGTCCAACTTCATTTGAGAGGCTAATGAGAATAGTTGAAGGCCACAAGTCTAATAAGTATGCAACCACATGCTGTGTCAAACTCAATGAAACCCTGGCATGGGGCAAAAGTCCTCACACAGTAATGAGTGAAGTGGAAAGCCATGGACACCTTATGCTCCAATGGATCTGAAAGTACCAACTATGTAAAGCCAGTTAAGGCACAAGCTGTGCGAAGTCTTAGATGCACCTTGTTAATCGAACCTGCACAGAAAATATGGTATTTTAGCCAACAATGTAGCTCCAACCATAACAGCATGGGCTATTTGGCATCGAAAGACAAACCAATTAAGTCTTCTTGCTATTTCTCCTTCCCCTTGTTATCATGTGTAATTTAGAACTTCAGTCTGGTGTAATCGATACCTGTGGGTCCACGGCTACCTGTGAAATGAGTAAATAATATGCAATGGTCCACTTAGCTGGGCTAATCAATTCCATTAATCACACAGCTGATTATCAGGATGGGACAAGGCATTCACATCACTGGTGTTCATTTAACCTTGGCATGTATGGAAATAACCAGGGTGAGGAGCTACTACCACTGTCGCCGGGGAGAACAGCGGTTGTCCCCAAGTCTCTCTGTTGCCGGATAAACACTATAGGGAAAACTGAGCCTAGCCAAGCTGTACTGGGCTGGCCTGGTTATGGATACACCATTGTTGTTGGAACCATGCTGAAAAGGACAATTTGAAAATAAAATAGAGCCAGCACAGTATGGTTTGGGTCAGCCATATAGTGTGAATCAGGCATTTAAATCTCCATTGTATGAAAATTATGGAGTCTAACAAAAATATATAGCATTAAGTATTGACATGAAAGTGGATTGAAAAGTATAATTCAAACACCATTGATTCGCAATCTTTTTCAGGACAAGCAAGAGTCTTCACTTGGCTCTCTGTCCTCAAGTGACCAATAACACAGGTGCCTGGGTTTCAAATATATAGACTTGGATGACAGATGGGATAGCTGGACAAAGACGACAGAAAACCTTCTCACTGTCGACTTCAAAAGGCAAACGTCCCAAAAATGATACTCAAAGTCAAAATAATGTGCTCTATTTAAGCGCCACGCTTCAAGAACGAATGTATACGTTTAGCTACTTAAGCTTCTTTTTTGGACATGTCCCTTCGCGATCTACAGTGTGCTGGATGTTTCTCTTGTATTTCATCTGAAATAGTGTTTATTGATTTACTACAATAAACCAAGATAAAATGTAACACAGCTATCTTGGACCCCATGTGCAATGATTGAGCTGTAGCCCAGGTCAGTATTGCTGTTTTGGCAGCCTCTCCAGCCATTCCTCAATCTCTTGGTAGGTATTCTGACATTTATATGGAGAAAGATGAGCATGTTGCCAGTGCATTTTTTAAAAACTTTTTACAAGCAGTTTATTTTAATTAGTATACAGTAAAATCCCAGGTGACAATGGGTTGAAGAGTCCCCACCCCTTGTAGTCTGAGGAGTTGGGAGGAGGGCATGGTGATGTCACTGAAGTCACATCCTGGAAACCGGGTTGATGCCCAGGATGTCGAAGCCTTTAGCCATGATGGCGGCAGTGGCATCGCACAGGAGCATCCTCCACATGTTCACTTTCACCACCTCACCTGTTGAGTGAGAGAGATGGGTAAACACATAGATCTTAGGTCATTTCATCCAATCAAATTCCACTAAAATCACATAACATTGCTTAATAACAGAACAGTCACTAAATAGATGTGATGCTATGCAATATTCACAACTCAACGATCCATGGGGCATATTGCTACACGATGAGAAGATCCAATAGAAATTAAAGCTGCAAGCAGTGTTGATGGAGTTCAGCTCTGTGCCCATTGTGCCAGGACAAATTGAACACATTGCCCTGGGATGACCAACTTCTTTACTGTTTACCACACTTACCAAATCAGAACTCAAAATCAAACTGATCATGCAATAGAATACGCTTTTGATGTATTTTGGACCAGTTTCAATGATGTTGACTTCTTTAAACGTCTTCTTCTCCAGAACCGCTGGACTGATCGGCAACATATTTGGAATATAGCATCTATGGATGCACATCTTCAAAAAAAAACACGAGTTTCCAAGATGCCAACTGAAATAATATGGCCGCTATGAGACAATGAGCTTGCATGTTTTTTTTGTTTTTTTTCCCTGTACAACAATTCCACAATGTGGCCAAACTGAACCATACTTTACAGGTTAGCTAGACTCATAACCTTGAGCATGAATTTCCGAATTTCATTACTGTCAAACAGATCAAGAGATATCAAAATGTGTCCATTATAGTGCCACCGTGTGGTCAATATAAAAGGTGCTTTGTTGTTGTTTTTTTACCCCTTTTTCGTGATATCCAATTGGTGTTTACAGTGTTGTCCCATCGCTGCAACTCCCGTACGGACTCGGGAGAGGTGAAGGTCGAGAGCCATGCATCCTCCAAAACAAAACCCTGCCATGCCGCACTGCTTCTTGACACACTGCTCGCTTAACCCGGAAGCCAGCCGCACCAATTTGTGGGACAAGGACATCCCGGCAGGCCAAACCCTCCACTGACCCGGACAACGCTGGGCCAATTGTGCCTCATGGGTTTCACTGCGATGCAGTGCCTTAGACCGCTGCGCCACCCGCGAGGCCCCAGTTATGCTGAATCTTGACAGTGTTTGCCACATGTACCAAGTTTAATTACACTACAAATATCCATGACTGATTTATAGGCGAGACCACACCCATTTGAATGTTTATTGGTCAATAGAGGCCATGTTATTTGACATACTAGCCTGGAAAAAAGTACTTTGAGACACCTTGGTCCATAGATGCCAGATATCAAGTTTCGTGCAGATCGGTCATTTGTGCTAGAGTAGCAGCGTTTTAAGCGTTTTTCAAAAAATTCCAAATGGCAGAAAATCCATCATGACGGACTTTATGGGTCCTTAAGGTAAATGTGTTCCTTGTGAGCAGAAAGATCTACATACTACATTTCAGGACTCTAGTTCAAATGGGGTGAAGGGTGTGAGCTTTCAAAGTTGCCATTTTCAATCACTTCTTATAGCGCCACCATTGGCATGGCAATGCATGAGAGGGTGTAGCCCATGGGCTTTTATCATCACGCCAAGTTGGGCCGTCCTAGGCCTTACCATATCATGGGAATTTGCATGTTATTTTCCTTGGGGGAAGAACCCGGTATAATAATAATGAAAGCCAACAAATACAATATGGTTTCACCAGCATTGCTGCTAAACCCCTAATTAAGATAGTAATGAGCGGGAGGGCAAATTACACAGACGGGACATTAAGGACATGGACGTCATTGTAATTGATAAACAATACCATTGCCACATTTATTTACACTAACAAACAAGGCATCAAACAAGGCATCATGTCCTCCCCCACGAATGATGCAGCACCCCCCCCCCCCCCCTTGGGCCAAATGAGATATCGGGTGCGAATAACAAATGTCAGTTAAAGTAATACATACTGAGTGTACAAAACATTATGAACACTTCTTTCCATGACAAACTGACCAGTTGAAAAATATGATCCCTTATTGATGTCACTTGTTAAATCCACTTCAAATCAGTGTAGATGAAGGGGAGGACACTGGTTAAAGAAGGATTTTTAAGCCTTGAGACACGGATTGTGTATGTGTGCCATTCAGAGGGTAAATGGGCAAGACAATAGATGTAAGTGCCTAGGTACCAGTCTCTTTAGCCAATCCACTCCCTGTCATGTGCCAAAGACTCTTTTGCAAAGACAAGGAGTGGAATGTTAGCTAAAAAGAGACTGGTACTCAGACTAGAAGGCAGTCGGGAGGAGGCAAGATAAGGTGGGACCATTCTAGCCAATGAGAGGCCAGATATTCTTGTGAACAACAGGCGCAAAGTTGTTTTTCTCAGTTGGCAGGATGTCACATGTCCTACTTTTCAGTACACTCATAACCACCTCAGCATTACAAAACTTCTACTTGATCAAATAAGCCAAGGGTAGCAAATAAGCCATTACATTTTGTTAACCAAATTCAACACTTCTCATTGAACTCCATTCCAAAAATGCTTGTTTTGTGAAAACAGAAAAAAAGCCACCTGCTGGAGAACACAGATTTTGGGCAGAGTTACCCCTCTCGCTTTGCCTCTTCCTCTCTGGTGTGACTCACACATTTCAGCTAATTGCTCCCGCCTTGGGCCAATCAGTGTCATTTTGTACATTTTCTACGGAAAGACGTATCATTCACCCAAGTTTTGTCGGAATTGGGTCAGTGCCGTCAGTTGGCTCTTTTAAACCCTGTTTAGCAAAGGTAGACAAAGGCAAAGATATAGGGTGTTATTGAGAACCACCCATAGACTAGTCATGAAAGATTTCTATTGGTCTGTAGACTAACATTTGTATGGCTAAAACCCAATTGCCCTTCATTGTACTGTAACTTACTAACTGAAGGGTGGAAAACAAGCTGCCATATTCATAACAAAAGACGATGTTAAACGAAAAAGGTTAACTTAACACTTGTGTGAATTGGTCTATATGGATTGGGCTAAATTGAAATGTTTCTAAGAGAAGAAATTCATAAACATGGTAGCAAGTAATATCCAAGATGGCGTAGCAGTCAGTAGTGTGTTTGTCTTGTCCCGCGTAGATAGTCCTCGTATTTTTCGTATACATTTCGTATATATTTTAATTTCACTTTCCATCTAGGAACTGAATATACATTCCTGCAACCCGCCTCACCCAATGTGGTACGGATCTGCTATTTTTTATACTTTAGAACCGTAACCCCAATCAGAAGCTAGCCAGATAACTAGCTACTAGCTAGTAGTCAGTTAGCCACTGCTGCGGTCTTCACCCTTAACTCGGACACCAGCCAGCTTCAGCTCGGGCCAATACCTGCCAGTCTGCAGGCGCGATATCAACCCAGAGCATATAGGACTGCTTCTTCTCTACCACATCACCAGATTCCTGACGCAAGCTCTGGACAATTACACCGGATCATCGTAGCTAGCTAGCTGCAACCGAGTGGCTACTACTGGCTAACACCTCTGTCTCGAAACAAGCACCAGTTAGCCTTGAGCTAGCCTCGAGCTAGGCCCATCTGCCGGCTAGCCGAAGAGGTCTACAAGCGAATTCTTGGGCTACAATACCTCTTTTGCCAATTGGACTGGACCCTTTATTGCCGACACGGAGCCCCCCCCCCCCCACGACTGGTCTGCCGACGTAATTGTCCGAGGTGGTTTCAACAGGCTTTTCCATTGCGACGTTTCTGAATACCCATCTGCTATCTAAATAAGTATACCGGACAATTTTTTTTCTTTTTTTTTTTCTTGGGTCACTATATCTATTTTGCCAATTGGATTGATCCCCTCTACCACACGGAACCCCACTAATCTACCGACAGAAACGCACGAGGTGACAAAACAAAAAAAAGACCTCCATCCTATGTTATCTTGCTACCGATAGCCAGCTACCCGGCCAGCTGTCTGGATCGCCGTGACCCCAACCAACCTCTAATCACTGGACCCTTATGATCACTCGATTAAGCATGCTTCTCCTTAACTTCTTGCAACTATAGGGGGTGCTGTTTCGCATTAGCATAATTTGCTCTACAGATTAAACTGCCTAGTACTCAATTCTTGCTCGTACAATATGCATATTGTTGTTATTATTGGATAGAAAACACTCTAGTTTCTATAGCCGTTTGAATTATGTCTCTGAGTGGAACAGAACTCATTCTACAGCACTTTTCCTCCCAGTGAGTGAGTTTTCAGAACTCTTGGCCTCTGGTTCCAGATCAGTTTTAAAGCCACTGTAGATCCTATGAGGATACAAACACTGCCCACGCCTTCCTCTAGATGTCAGTAAGTGGTGACAATTTGAATGGAGTCGATTGCGCAATCATGGCCTCTATAAATGACAAAATACCGGAAGTACCGTTCTTTTGGACTCTGCGCTCAACGCAAGAAGGATATCTGACTGGCCTTTTTCCAAGCCTTGGTTTAGCCAGTAATATAGCGACGGTCATGTTTTTACTCGTTATAGGTGTTAGAAACATCATAAGGTAGTTAATTTAAACCGTTTTATAGCAATTTATATCCGTTTAGTGCGATTTTGAGGCATTGCTTTGTAATACACTTTGAAGCTCCGGGCACGTTTCGGGGTCCCGGTCGTACGTTAGTGGGCATTTCGACGGACAAGTGGACATCTTTCGACCAAAAGAAGATTCAAGAAAGGATTCATTGCCCAATATTCTGATGAGAGAACAGCTCATAGTAAGAACAATTTATGATGATAAATCATGTTTGTCGAAAAATGATTAAACGCTTATGCCGCCATTTTGTTTGCTATAGCTTCGCTTGGCGCAACCTGTATTGAAAAGTAAGGATAATTAAAAAAAATGTAATTCCGCGATTGTATTAAGAATTAAATTGTCTATCAATCGCTGTCCACCCTGTATTTTTTAGTCAAGTTTATGAGTATTTATGTATAAGACTAGATCACTGTCTAATATGGTGCACGACATTTTCTGACCAGCTGGGCTACTTTTGTCATTGTCTAACCATGATTTTGGTGGCTAAATATGCACATTTTCGAACAAACTCTATATGTATGTTGTAATATGATGTTACAGGAGTGTCATCTGAAGAATTCTGAGAAGGTTAGTGAAAAAATGTATATATTATCGCTCTCTTTGGCTTGAATCAGTGCTCGGGTAACGTTTGCATATGTGGTATGCTAATATAACGATTTATTGTGTTTTCGCCGTAAAACACTTAGAAAATCTGAAATGTTGTCTGAATTCACAAGATCTGTGTCTTTCCATTGCTATGTGCTGTGTATTTAAGAAATGTTTTATGATGAGTAAATTGGTAATACAAGTTGTTCTCTGTAGTAATTCTAGGAGCTTTGGTGAGATTTGTGATGGTGGCTGCAATGGCAAACTATGATTTATACCTGAAATATGCACATTTTTCTAACAAAACCTATCCTATACCATAAATATGTTATCAGACTGTCATCTGATGAGGTTTTTTTTCTTGGTTAGTGCCTATCAATATCTTATTTTAGCCGAATTGGTGATAGCTACTGGTGTTGAGAGAAAATGGTGGACAAAGAAAAATGGTGTCTTTTGCTAACGTGTTTAGCTAATAGATTTACATAGTGTCTTCCCTGTAAAACATTTAAAAAATCTGAAATGGTGGCTTTATTCACAGGATCTGTATCTTTCATTAGGTGTCTTGGACATGTGATTTAATGATATTTAGATGCTACTGTTTAATTGTGACGCTATGCTAGCGATGCTAATCAGTGTGGGGGGGGGGGGGGGGGGGGGGGGTGCTCCCGGACCCGGGGTAGAGGCTCGTGAAAGGTTAATGTAAATATGCCTTGTCCATTGCTGTTCTGGTTAGTGTTTATTGGCTTATTTCACTGTAGAGCCTCTAGCCCTGCTCACTATATATCCAACCTTTCAGTTCCACCACCCACATATGCGATGACATCATCTGGTTTCAATGATGTTTCTAGAGACAATATCTCTCTCATCATCACTCATTACCTAGGTTTACCTCCACTGTATTCACATCCTACCATACCTTTGTCTGTACATTATTCCTTGAAGCTATTTTATCGCCCCCAGAAACGTCCTTTTACTCTCTGTTCTAGACGACCAATTCTCATAGCTTTTAGCCGTACCCTTATCCTCCTCCTCCTCTGTTCCTCAGGTGATGTAGAGGTGAATCCAGGCCCTGCAGTACCTAGCTCCACTCCTATTCCCCAGGCGCTCTCTTTTGATGACTTCTGTAACCGTAATAGCCTTGGTTTCATGCATGTTAACATTAGAAGCCTCCTCCCTAAGTTTGTTTTGTTCACTGCTTTAGCACACTGTGCCAACCCAGATGTTTTAGCCGTGTCTGAATCGTGGCTTAGAAAGACCACCAAAAATTCTGACATTTTCATCCCTAACTACAAGATTTTCAGACAAGATAGAACGGCCAAAGGGGGCGGTGTTGCAATCTACTGCAAGGATTGCCTGCAGAGTTCTGTTTTACTATCCAGGTCTGTTCCCAAACAATTTGAACTTCTACTTTTAAAAATCCACCTCTCTAAAAACAAGTCTCTCACTGTTGCCGCCTGCTATAGACCACCCTCTGCCCCCAGCTGTGCTCTGGACACCATATGTGAACTGATTGCCCCCCATCTATCTTCAGAGCTTGTGCTGCTAGGCGACCTAAATTGGAACATGCTTAACACCCCAGCCATCCTACAATCTAAGCTTGATGCCCTCAATCTCACACAAATTATCAATGAACCTACCAGGTACCACCCCAATTCCGTAAACACGGGTACCCTCATAGATATCATCCTAACCAACTTGCCCTCCAAATACACCTCTGCTGTTTTCAACCAAGATCTCAGCGATCACTGCCTCATTGCCTGTATCCGTAATGGGTCAGCGATCAAACGACCTCCACTCATCACTGTCAAACGCTCCCTGAAACACTTCAGCGAGCAGGCCTTTCTAATCGACCTGGCCGAGGTATCCTGGAAGGATATTGATCTCATCCCGTCAGTAGAGGATGCCTGGATATTTTTTTTTAAATGCCTTCCTCACCATCTTGAATAAGCATGCCCCATTCAAGAAATTTAGAACCAGGAACAGATATAGCCCTTGGTTCTCTCCTGACCTGACTGCCCTTAACCAACAGAAAAACATCCTATGGCGTTCTGCATTAGCATCGAACAGCCCCCGTGATATGCAACTTTTCAGGGAAGCTAGAAACCAGTATAAACCAGTATACACAGGCAGTTAGAAAAGCCAAGGCTAGCTTTTTCAAGCAGAAATTTGCTTCCTGCAACACAAACTCAAAAAAGTTCTGGGACACTGTAAAGTCCATGGAGAATAAGAACACCTCCACCCAGCTTCCAACTCCACTGAAGATAGGAAACACTGTCACTACCGACAAATCCACTATAATTGAGAATTTCAACAAGCATTTTTCTACGGCTGGCCATGCTTTCCACCTGGCTACCCCTACCCCGGTCAACAGCACTGCCCTCCCCTCTGCTACTCGCCCACGCCTTCCCCATTTCTCTTTCTCCCAAATACAGTCAGCTGATGTTCTGAAAGAGCTGCAAAATCTGGACCCTTACAAATCAGCCGGGCTAGATAATCTGGACCCTTTCTTTCTAAAACTATCTGCTGAAATTGTTGCCACCCCTATTACCAGCCTTTTCAACCTCTCTTTCGTGTTGTCTGAGATTCCCAAAGATTGGAAAGCAGCTGCGGTTATCCCCCTCTTCAAAGGGGGGGACACTCTTGACCCAAACAGCTACAGACCTATATCTATCCTACCCTGCCTTTCTAAGGTCTTCGAAAGCCAAGTCAACAAACAGATTACCGACCATTTCGAATCCCACCATACCTTCTCCGCTATGCAATCTGATTTCAGAGCTGGTCATGGGTGCACCTCAGCCACGCTCAAGGTCATAAACGATATCTTAACCGCTATCGATAGGAAACAGTACTGTGCAGCCATATTCATTGACCTGGCCAAGGCTTTTGACTCTGTCAATCACCACATCCTCATCGGCAGACTAGACAGCCTTGGTTTCTCTAATGATTGCCTCGCCTGGTTCACCAACTACTTCTCTGATCGAGTTCAGTGTGTCAAATCGGAGGGTCTGTTGTCCGGACCTCTGGCAGTCTCTATGGGGGTGCCACAGGGTTCAATTCTTGGACCGACTCTCTTCTCTGTATACATCAATGATGTCGCTCTTGCTGCTGGTGAGTCTCTGATCCACCTCTACGCAGACGACACTATTCTGTATACTTCTGGCCCTTCTTTTGACACTGTTAACAACCCTCCAGGCGAGCTTCAATGCCATACAACTCTCCTTCCGTGGCCTCCAATTGCTCTTAAATACAAGTAAAACTAAATGCATGCTCTTCAACCGATCGCTGCCTGCACCTGCCCGCCTGTCCAACATCACTACTCTGGACGGCTCTGACTTAGAATATGTGGACAACTACAAATACCTAGGTGTCTGGTTAGACTGTAAACTCTCCTTCCAGACTCACATCAAACATCTCCAATCCAAAGTTAAATCTAGAATCGGCTTCCTATTCCGCAACAAAGCATCCTTCACTCATGCTGCCAAACATACCCTTGTAAAACTGACCATCCTACCAATCCTCGACTTCGGTGATGTCATTTACAAAATAGCCTCCAAAACCCTACTCAATAAATTGGATGCAGTCTATCACAGTGCCATAGGTTGTCACCAAAGCCCCATATACTACCCACCACTGCGACCTGTACGCTCTCGTTGGCTGGCCCTCGCTTCATACTCGTCGCCAAACCCACTGGCTCCAGGTCATCTACAAAACCCTGCTAGGTAAAGTCCCCCCTTATCTCAGCTCGCTGGTCACCATAGCAGCACCTACCTGTAGCACGCGCTCCAGCAGGTATATATATCTCTCTGGTCACCCCCAAAACCAATTCTTCCTTTGGCCGCCTCTCTTTCCAGTTCTCTGCTGCCAATGACTGGAACGAACTACAAAAATCTCTGAAACTGGAAACACTTATCTCCCTCACTAGCTTTAAGCACCAGCTGTCAGAGCAGCTCATAGATTACTGCACCTGTACATAGCCCATCTATAATTTAGCCCAAACAACTACCTCTTTACCTACTGTATTTATTTATTTTGCTCCTTTGCACCCCATTATTTCTATCTCTACTTTGCACCTTCTTCCACTGCAAACCAACCATTCCAGTCTTTTTTTACTTGCTATATTGTATTTACTTCGCCACCATGGCCTTTTTTATATTTTTATTTATTAATATATTTTATTTGCCTTCACCTCCCTTATCTCACCTCACATTGTATATAGACTTATTTTTCACTGTATTATTGACTGTATGTTTGTTATACTCCATGTGTAACTATGTGTTGTTGTATGTGTCGAACTGCTTTGCTTTATCTTGGCCAGGTCGCAATTGTAAATGAGAACGTGTTCTCAATTTGCCTACCTGGTTAAATAAAGGTTAAATAAATAAATAAATAAAAAAGTAAAAAGGGAACAGTTTATTATCTACTATTTTCTTAAAACTGCATTGTTGGTTAATTTAAGAGCTTGTAAGAAAGCATTTCACTGTAAGGTCGACACCTGTTGTATTCGGCAAATGTGACAAATACAATGTGATTTGAGTTCGGATATTATGGGCAAATTATTCAACCAAAATTGAGAACACAACAGTTCACCTGACAAGACTGAATCCAAACATCACTTTTGATTTTGTGCATTTTACATTTACTGTACTTTTTGCTGGCCCAAAAATGTGAAAATACTCTGGATATATTCAGTAACATAAGAATATTCCTGTAAAATGTGGAGTAGCTGCAACATACATTAAGACAAAAAAAATGACAAGGGTTTGAGTGAAATGACTAACTGGTGTCTCGAAGTGGCCATACACAACACTATAAAGTGTACACAGTTCATAAGTAATTTCAATGCGCTTTTATGAGTCAATGAGTCAACTATAAGGTGCCTTTTTATTTTTAGCTCTCCAAGCTGTGCCTCTGAGGAACTAGAGCAAGCACACTTTGTTTGGAACACAACCCTGCAATCATAATTACGATTGTTGTTTACGCAATCCCAAAACTGCCAATTTTTTTTCGCAATCTGGGTCAGGTTGGCATAATTTGAAAGCTTGTTCTATTGCCTAGATGACTAGCTAAGTTATAAAATATGAAATTAGTGTTTTCACAAAGCAATTCAATTAAATAGATTGTAATTTTGGTGCGAATAGAAAGGAGTCATGAATTGGGTTGCAAAGCTACTAGTAATTTACCAACGTTACTGGAATATTCACTAATTTTGGTAATTAAAAGAAAATCTACGGCAATCTATCGTAACTTTGGTAATTTATACTTCAATAACTTAAAAAAGTGTATTCTTATATATTATTCATTTATTATAGCTGTGTCCAATTTGATGGGGTTGGGGGCCATAAAAATCTGAAAATCTGTTGCTGTTTTAAAGGAAGTTTGCTGCAATTCTACACATTTTGCCATGGGGCAGAGAGAAGATTTAACAAAGTTCTACAAATTTCATGCAAATGTCACATTTTTCCATAGGGAGAATGTGACAGAATAAGAAAATCAATGGAGGCACCCCAGCCGGTAATTCGACCATGATTAATACGTTTAGATAGCTGGCCACTAGACAAATTGACCAATCTTAAACATTTTAGCTGACATGGGCTAACAGAGTGACTATCAGTGACTGAGAAAAACTGCACCATGTGTATTATCCTATTCTAACTTGCAACAGTAAGTTGAGACCCCGACTGAGACCACCAATTGCCCATCCCTGTTCTAGACCATATGGTTCAAGAGAAAATTGCAGAATTAATGAAAAAAAGCATGAAATCATCAGTGTAATTATGTTCAATTAACTCTACAACTCTTCCAACTATTAACTTTTCACAACTGCCACCAGTTTGACAACAAATATACTAGTCGTGGCCAAAAGTTGAGAATGACACAAATATAAATTTTCACAAAGACTGCTGCCTCAGTTTGTATGATGGCAATTTGCATATACTCCAGAATGTTTTAAGAGTGATCAGATGAATTGCAATTAATTGCAAAGTCCCTCTTTGCCATGCAAGTGAACTGAATCCCCCAAAAACATTTCCACTACATTTCAGCCCTGCCACAAAAGGACCAGCTGACATCATGTCAGTGATTCTCTCGTTAACATGGGTGTGAGTGTTGACGAGGACAAGGCTGGAGATCACTCTGTCATGCTGATTGAGTTCGAATAGCAGACTGGAAGCTTCAAAAGGAGGGCAGTGCTTGGAATCATTGTTCTTCCTCTGTCAACCATGGTTAGCTGCAAGGAAACACGTGCCGTCATCATTGCTTTGCACAAAAAGAGCTTCACAGGCAAGGATATTGTGGCAGTAAGATTGCAACTAAATCAACCATTTATCGGATCTAAACTAAATCAAGAACTTCAAGGAGAGCGGTTCAATTGTTGTGAAGAAGACTTCAGGGCATCCAAGAAAGTTCAGCAAGCGCCAGCACCGTCTCCTAAAGTTGATTCAGCTGCGGGATCGGGGCACCACCAGTACAGAACTTGCTCAGGAATGGCAGCAGGCAGGTGTGAGTGCAGCTGCACACACAGTGAGGCGAATACTTTTGGAGGATGGCCTGGTGTCGAGAAGGGCAGCAAAGAAGCCACTTCTCTCCAGGAAAAACATCAGGGACAGAATGATATTCTGCAAAAGGTACAGGGATTGGACTGCTGAGGACTGGGGTAAAGTAATTTTCTCTGATGAATCCCCTTTCCGATTGTTTGGGGCATCCGGAAAAAAGCTTGTCCGGAAAAGACAAGGTGAGCGCTACCATCAGTCCTGTGTCATGCCACAAGTAAAGCATCCTGAGACCATTCATGTGTGGGGTTGCTTCTCAGCCAAGGGAGTGGGCTCACTCACAATTTTGCCTAAGAACACATCCATGAATAAGGAATGGTACCAACGTATCCTCCGAGAGCAACTTCTCCCAACCATCCAGGAACAGTTTGGTGACGAACAATGCCTTTTCCAGCATGATGGAGCACCTTGCCATAAGGCAAAAGTGATAACTAAGTGGCTCAAGGAACAAAACATCGATGTTTTGGGTCCACGGGTAGGAAACTCCCCAGACCTTAATCCCATTGAGAACTTGTGGTCAATCCTCAAGAGGCGGGTGGACAAACAAAAAGCCACAAATTCTGACAAACTCCAAGCATTGATCATGCAAGAATAGGCTGCCATCCGTTAGGATGTGGCCCAGAAGTTAATTGACAGCATGCCAGGGCAGATTGCAGAGGTCTTGAAAAAGAAGGGTCAACTCTACAAATATTGACTCTTTGCATCAACTTAATGTAATTGTCAAAAGCCATTGACACTTATGAAATGCTTGTAATTATACTTCAGTATTCCATAGTAACATCTGACAAATATCTAAAGACACTGAGGCAGCAGACTTTGTGAAAATTAATATTTGTGTCACTCTCAACTTTTGGCCATGACTGTACATGACCAACAGTATGTGGACACCTGATCATCTAACATCTCATTCCAAAATGATGGGCATTCTTATGGAGTTGATCCCCCCTTTGCTGCTATAACAGCCTCCACTCTTCTGGGAAGGCTTTCCACAAGATGTTGGAACATTGCTGCTGGGACTTCCATTCAGCCACAAGAGCATTAGTGAGGTCGGACAATTATGTTGGCCAATTAGGCCTGGCTTGCAGCTGGCGTTCCAATTCATCCCAAAGGTGTTCGATGGGATTAAGGTCAGGGCTCTGTGTAGGCCAGTCAAGTTCTTCCATACCGATCGAGACAATCCTTTTCTGTACGGACCTAGTTTTTGGGCACGGGGGCATTGTCATTTGAAACAGGAAAGGGCTTTCCCCAAACTGTTGCCACAAAGTTGGAAGCACAGCATAATCCAGAATGTCATTTTATGCTGTAGCGTGATGATTTCCCCTCCCACTGGGAGTAAGGGAAATCAAAACACAACTCATTGGCTGAAACGCATTAAGAAAAAGAAATTCCACAAATTCAATTTTAACAAGGCACACCTGTAAATTGAAATGCCTTCCAGGTATCCTCATGAAGCTGGTTGAGAGAATGCCAAGCGTGTGCAAAGCTGTCATCAAGGCAAATGGTGGCTACCTTGAAGAATTTCAAATATATTTTAATTTGTAAAAAAATAAAATAATTGGTTACTACATGACTCCATGTGTTATTTCATAGTTGTCTTCACTATTATTCTAGTACAAATAAAGAAAAACCCTGGAATGAGTAGGTGTGTACAAACTTTTGACTGGTACTGTACGTGCGTGCGTGCGTGCGTGCGTGCGTGCGTGCGTGCGTGCGTGCGTGCGTGCGTATATATATAGTTTACATATTGACATAGTAAAATAAGTATACAAATGTATATGGAATTGTCATGCTGAAACCCTCAAAATAAACAAAATGGTATTCACTAAGTTGAATGTTTATATTTAGGATCAGGTTTAAAGCTATGTCATTCTATATTAAAATACTTTTATTTGATTATTTTACATGTGATAATAACAGACACCTGTGGTAATTTGAAGTGCCCCAAAAGGCCACTAAATCCTTGAAAGATACATCATTTCTGGAAGATTACTGGTCAACTTTGAAAGTTTCCAATAATATACCCTTCCTTTGCAACCCTAGTCATGAGTGCATTCAGGTGCGTGTTTCCGCTGTGAATTTTCTTCAGAATTGACAAACATGGGTTGTTCTGAACAAAATGAGCCTAAGGTATGACACCATGTCATCTTGTAACTGTACATCAAACATAGTGATCATGAACACTGACACTGTATATGACATGAGTTTTATGATATGGAGATGTGAAGTGCACATTTGGAGTCCTCTTAATGTACAGCATTTCCCTCACTCAGACAAACAATATGCTAAAGTTTCCCAATTAGCGGGAGGATGGGGGCAACTTCTTGTTGCATGCAGTGCTCAAGTTCAGAACGGCTGTCAGTCAAAACCCATACAGAGCTGTGAAGCGGAGACCCTGAGCTATGACATCATTTATATAATGTTACTGTACAGCCACTGCACTCCAATTTAGGCGCGTATCAGTGCTCAAATCTGCCATTTTCAACCGGGATATGGGTACAAGGTAAAGGGTAAAATACTACTGTAAATAGTAATTACAGCGGCTGTCTGGGATCATTTAGAACAGTTATGGGAAATCATAGATCAATTCGGAATTGTATAGTTCTATAATACACTTTAAGCACTTAATGTGATGCTTTGGCTAATGTGGCCTAGAATTCACACAGTTTGGTGGCGAGGAGGGCTAGCCTGGGCGCTAACTTGAGAGCAGCATGTTAAACTAATACACTTTTATCTACTAAACCCTGGGTAATAGGACTTAGCATTAGCGATGTGGCCCACAGTAGGGTAAATGCTAACAGATGCTAGTGGATCGGTTAACAACGATGCTTGCTCTCTGACGCCACCCCTCTGACTGGTGTTTGTCCCTCTCGGTGGGCTATTTAGGATTATATGAGAATAGCAGAAGTCTGGGGCAGTGCATGAAAGCAATTACCAACTGGCAAAGCCAAGAAATATCTCAGATTTAGAACCAGCAAAGATATAGAACCAGCATTTAGTATGGATCATTGGATGGATGGATGAATAGATGAATTGAGACAGACAAATAGACTGATAGAAAGATGGACAACATTCATTCTCTACCACCCCAGGGTCTCTTCCCTACCGGTCTGGCGGTCCTTCTCGATGCAGTAGCAGCTGTCGTAGAATTCTGTGAAGGTGGTGGCCAGCTCGTACAGGTAGTCACACAGCGTGTGGAGCAGGAGGTCATCCAGGATCTTCTGCAGGATCTCAGGGAAGCGGATGAGACACTTGCCCAGCTTCCACTCCTTGTCGTGCTGCAGGAGCACATCCGTGGTCTCTGCTGCTTTACGGAGCGCCACCTCGTCGATGTTAGCCAGCCGGGCTATGGACCTTCAGATATAGATACAGGAGGGGAAGGGATATTAAGTTGAGTAGGATATTAGTAGGATATTAATGTCAGACAACGTGCATACTGTATATTGTGATAGCCTGCCTATGCAGTTATCATATAAATACATGATAATAACAACACTTGTTAGGTGGAACCACAATGGACAAGATAATAGGTGATGCTGCTGGTCCAGACAGCTCAGCTCTGTTGGAGCATCAATGGCTATCAAAAGAGACTATATCTGTATAATCAAATGATCCCAGAACAATGCCTTTGTGTTATCTAATTAGCCATCTACAACCACAGATTTACAAGATGAGCAGCATCCTGGGGTTTCAAACAATGCTCAATCAAGCAAAATAATAAATACATAAATAAAAATCACTAGGGGTGTAACAACAGTACACGTACCGAACCTTTCGGTACGGGAACCTCGGTTCAGTCCTCTCTGTGAACCTGAATGAATACATAAAAAATATACACTAGGCCTATAGGCTTAAGCCTACGGTGTGTTGTATGCCATCGCCTTGAGTAAATCAAATCAACTTCTATTTCTCACATGCTTCGTGTGGACTATTTGAAATGCTTACTTACCGATCTGAAAAAACATTGTATGCTATTCTGATAAAAACAACTACAGCCTATGCGCACGTTGTAATAAAAATGTATATCTTAACTGGCACATTTCAAACTATCCTTTTGTGAGGCGCAGCGGGGAAATATACTGAACAAAAATATAAATGCAACATGCAACAATTTCATAGATTTTACTGAGTTACAGTTAATATGAGGAAATCAGTTAATTGAAATAAGTGTATTTAGGCCCTAAACTATGATTTTCAGATGACTGGGAATACAGATATGATTATTGGTCACAGATAACTTTATTTTTTTTTTAAACAAAAAAACAATGGGCCTCAGTATCTCGTCACGGTATTTTTGTGAATTCAAATTGCCATCGATAAAATGCAATTGAGTTTGTTGTCCGTAGCTTATGTCTGCCCATACCATAACCCCACCGTCACCATGGAGCACGCTGTTCACAATGTTGACATCCGCAAACCGCTCGCCCATACGACGCAATACACGTGGTCTGTGGTTGTGAGGGCAATTGGACGTCCTGCCAAATTCTGTAAAACGACGTTGGAGGCGACTTATGGTTGAGAAATGATCATTCAATTCTCTGGCAACAGCTCTGGTGTACATTCCTGCAGTCAGCATGCCAATTGCATGCTCCCTCAAAACGTCAAACATCTGTGGCACTGTTGTGAGACAAAATTGCACATTTTAGTGGCGCCTTTTATGGTCACCAGCATAAGGTGCACCTGTGTAATGATCATGCTGTTTAATTAGCTTATTGATATGCCACACCTGTCAGGTGGATGGATTATCTTGTCAAAGGAGAAATGCACACTATGTTAGAGAAATAAGCTTTTTGTCTAGATGGAAACTGTCTGGAATCTTTTATGTCAGCTCATGAAATGTGGGACCAACACTTTACATGCTGCATTTATATTTTTGTTCTGTGTAGTTCTGTAAAATGGGGAGTGGTGGAGTGGATAAACCAGGATTGGGGGATCTTCCATCCTCGTTTAAATCTCCAGTTGATGAACATTTTGGCTTCCCAGTAGATTACAACGGCGATTGACAGAGTTGTGGACAAAACGTTAACAGTATTTCGCCACTGCTCAACGAGAATAGCATATGCAGCTGCCAACACCTCAATCATGTTGGCATATTTACGCCAGTATTCCTACCACCGGAGCAAGATGGAAACGCAAAGACAACAACTTAGTCTCTGCTCTGAATTCAAGCAGCCCTTCGCAGCTGATTCTGAGAGAGAAAAAAGGATGATGCTGCATGTCTGTAGCTTGTTGTTGTCGGTCAATCGCAAATCATCAGAGCAGCACTACAGTCATAGAACTGCCATGTGTGGCAAATCAAATCAAAGTTTTTTGTCACGTGCGCCGACTACAACAGGTGTAGACCTGACAGTGAAATGCTTACTTACAGGCTCTAACCAACAGTGCAAAAGAGGTATTAGGTGAACAAAAGGTAAGAAATAAAAACAGTAAAAAGTAAAAAAATTATGTAATTAAAGGTTAAATATGACATGCTACAAAGACCAAGAGCTAACAGGTAGGCTGCCAGTTAATAATCTGAATGGAGGTGGTGGTGTTGTTATTTGTAACTGTAGGGCAGGGAGAAACCGCATGTACCCTCAAATAGCCTAGCTAGTTTAGTTAACTAGCTTCTCTAGGTTTGCTGCAGTCGTAATCATAATGGATGATAAATAATCTCGCTACGACAAGCTAGAAATTAGTCTACTAGTGCGAATCGGCTTGGTTGGTTGCCGTCTCTCCAGCCCTCCTTGCCCGTGTCACTCGCTCACAGTACACACACCGCAAGGCCCCTCTGCCTGCTAGAGCGGCACCGCTCCCTCCCTCGCGCTTTATCAGCTCTGGTTAATAAAGTAACTTACAAATTGACTTTTCTACTGCTTCCCTTACTGGGATCAGATCAGACCGGGTCTGGATCGAACCAGGTCAATACGAAACGGGTCTTGTTGTGCTCGGGTCCTTTCAGAACGGGTCTATAATTTTTTTAACTTAATTAACTACAGTAACTGTTGGCATTTAATTTTCCCACTGTACCGAAAACTGAACCGTGACTCCAAAACCACAATACGTACCGAACCAAGAGTTCGGTGAACAAGTACTCCCCTAGTGTGTACGTGTATAACCCCAGTCCCCCCCAAGTGTGGGTCTGCCGCCACCTGTGAGTGCTTTATTGACTCAGTGTGTTACCATCGACCATCCTGGGCGAAACGCCTCTTTCCCCTCCTTCTCTGTGTGCAGATCAATGGAGACAGACTGGGCGCAATGCCACTGAGCCCATAGTACATTCAGGGGAGGGGAGAGAAAACAAAGGGAGGGGCTGGTTGTCGCTCCCAACGGCCCAGCGAAGGATCACCTGATGCGGGTGAAGGCGTAGAGCAGGTAGGCGGCCGTGTTGCCCCGGTCATCCAGCATCTTGTCGAAGGAGAACACGTAGTCGTTGATGCGGTTGTGAGACAGGTCGGCGTACTTGATGCAGCCGAACGCCACCGAGTGCTGGGCCTTGGTCAGCTCCTCTGTGCTCAGCACCTGAGTTAGACATGATCAGAGTTCCAGGCAATCAGGCATGTGTTCAATCCACTGGGCATCTGACACAGATCACAACTTGTTTCTGTGTGTCACAACGCATCTGGGACAGGTTGAAGTACTGTACTGCTATGAGTCTGACCTGTCATTCATGCCTTAAACCCCACATTCCCCACTGGACACAGTCTAATTCTTCCAACATCCACGTCGAGTCCAATACCCTCTTAGGTATGGACAGGCTCACACCTAGAGAGAGTGGGGATGTGTGTGGATTATGTTCTTTAGTAAGTGTGTGTATAGGGTTTATGTGCATTAGTGTGTTTTGTGCAGTGCGGGCAGGTGTATTTAAATTAGGTTGGGACGAGAAGGTGGCCTGCCCCGTGGTGCCACTGATGCCAACTACATAGGGCATGGGCGGGGGTACGCTTACTGCACTAACAAAACAAAGATCTCAGAATAGATCTGAATTGGCTCCATCCGCCAGCATTTGCTAAATTGATTACGCCCCAGGGAGCAGGACGATTATACGCCTACTTACTTTTCTGCATAATTTAATGCAGCATGTGTAACTTTCGATATCCTTGACAATTATAGGCTTAGCGAAACCCTGATTCAGAAGACCTCCTCTTGCGTCATAGACTGAAAGAAAAGAAGAGGCGGCTGCAGTTGGCACGTAGGCAGACAGCTATGCCAGGTGGAAGCAGCGTGCGTTTCTGCCTTTGGAACATAAAGACTAGATAGAGACATCGTTCAGGCTGTAGTAATGATGTGTTTACACTCTACTCACAATGTGTGTGTGTCCTGCAGGATTTATTTTGATTATTAAGGCCTTGAAGAAGAGTTGACTAGTAGAATCAGGAGGGTACTAGGATGAAACAAATGGCTACACAGTATTGATGGAAACGCAGGCAGCATCTATCTCACCTTGTCTCTGTCTTTCTCCTTGAGTTTGTCCATGGACCTCTTCAGGCCTTCGTCCAGCAGGTCCATCAGCCTCACCGTGTCCCCAGACCGAGTCTTAAACTTCTTCCTGAAGAGACAGACGGAAGGACAATACTCACTCAACACTTCAGGAACTCTTCCAATCCTTCACCATTAATCCAACATAACTGGATCTGTGAAAAAAGTGGTGGTCTTACATCGCTCTATCCAATCATGTTCAATGAGTAAAATCATGTTCAATTAATTATTATGAGAAACGATGTGTGCTATTCCACTTTCCAGTATTTGACTGAGTGAACAGTATTTGAACAGGGCTTCAGCTCCCTCTCAGCCCAACAGTGGAGTACCAGGCTCTAACCACAAACCACCACTTAGCTTGCTCCTCTCACCACCCCTCCAGCCTCTTACGACCAACACAACCCATTCTGACTGTGTTTGATGCTTTATTAATGCACTGGGTGATATTGTCTGCTCGGTAATTAGACTCCTAGTAGTCATACACACAACTAGATCATGTGTGACCAATGGGCCAATAGAGCAAATGAATGGACAAATAAAACCTAAGAGTGCTAATTCAATATGCTGATAGGCTCACGCAGCAGGTGGATCGGTGGTCTCTTGAATGGCCCAATACAGTATACAGCGCTATGAATGCTTAATTAGGCATGTGTCTGTTGCCATTACGTGATTGTTGGCGTATGTGAATCTGGAGCACGTTCATTAGACACCAAATGGAAGAAAACGTACTAAAACAGGAAGGGCTCATTTGACTTGTCCAATAAGAAGCACTCATTTTAGTTTTCTGTAAACTTTTGTTTGTTTTTGTGCGCTAATGAATACGACCCTGAAAAGAAATTCTGTAATTTGTAGACACTCACTTATCCTCTCCCAGCACCACTCCAAAGCCAGCATGCTCCACTCGTGTCACCTTGGGGTCGTACCAGCCAATCATCTGAGCCGCTGCAAACACCACCTGGAAGTGGGTGCCCTGTAGTGAAAAAAAAAACATACGCATAATTAACTACAGTCATGAATTGGGCACCAGTTAAATGTTTAGACCGAGTTTGACAGGCTAATAAGGATGGTTGCAAAACATTGCAAATGAACCTAATGACTTCACATGTACGATCCACTCCAGTAGAACATTTTACAGCCAAAAAATGAGAGTGAACACACAGACAAGCCAATCATTGTGGTGTTGAACTGCAGTGAGAGGGCAGTACTCTGGAGTCCTCTACTCATGCCTGTCACTGACAGTATCTTACTTCTCCGGCTCCGGCTCAGAGAAACCAAGACACAGACAACTGACCCTGAGTGACCCTTTTCAGCAGGTGACACCGGTGGCGTCACACAGCGAGGACCTCAGAGGCACAACAGAGCTAGCCTGGTCTCAGATCTGTTTGTACTCTTGCCAACTCCAATGCTGTCATTGTAAAAGCCAAACATGTTTGGCATGACAGCAAAAAAACAGACTAGCACTCAGGCAATAATATTGGCACTCTCCCTCCCTCAACCCCCTCCTCACCTGGCCGCTGTCCGTCACGTAGATGATGATGTCTGCCTTCTCGTCAAAGAGCCGCTGGCGCAGGGCGGCCAGGTCTGAAGTGTCGTATGTGTAGCCCCCGTCAGACTTCACCACCGTCAGGGGGATCTGTTGGCCCGGGGCAAACACTATCTTACGTCCCTCGTCCATCTCCACCAGGCCTGGAGAGGGAGAAAGAGAGAAAAAATAATTGTTGAGTCAACAGTGCCCCCTTCTGGACACGTACACACTACAGCAAACACTGTACAGTACACAGCAGGAGTTCCCAACCTTTTTCCCCAGTTTAATTTGAGGGACCTAGAAATGTTTTGCTTTGAAGCTAATTTCCTGCAATTCTACATAGTTTAGCAAAACTCAGGATATATTTTAGGTAGGCTATACATATTTTCTTTTAGGGCTCCCAAGAGGAGCAGCGGTCTAAGGCACCTCATCTCAGTGCAAGAGGCGTCACTAGAGTCCTTGGTTCGAATCCAGGTTGTATCACATCCGGCCGTGATTGGGAGTCCCATAGGGCAGCTCACAATTGGCCCAGCGTCGTCCAGGTTTGGCCGGGGTAGGCCGTCATTGCAAATAAGAATTTGTTATGACTTGCCTAGTTAAATAAAGGTAAAATGTTTCTTTTTTTAAATACAGAAAGTGAATAGATCAATTGATAGCGACAGAGTCAGACATTATATGAGACTTCCCAAGCAAAGTCACATTTCTTTGACTCCTCAACTTTAGAAGGTCATAGCTCAACTTCTGAATGTCAGAGAAACAATCCAAAGATATTCCTATGTGCATCAGGGCTGCATCTTCCTCTGGCATTTTACCTTGTTTCTAGCCTAAAGCTTTGCGGATGTATGTGCTGTTTTAGATCGGTATAAACAACTGAATCTTATTTACTTTTTTTACCCCTCAAACCAAGAAAGGTCCCATACCCCCCCCCACGAAAAGTTGTCTCCCCCTATGGGGGTTGTGCCCCCTTGGCTCGGAATCCCTGCAGTACAGCAACCCACCTGAGGTGAAGAGTACAATCTTAATATGAACAACATTAATATCAACTGAATGACAACGTAAAGCTATCTTTGTTTTGCTTGATTTAAACTTTATGACCTTTGGCCTCAAACTCTTTGACCACGGCGATCATTTTCTCCTGATAGAAGGACTCTCCTCTCTCGATGATCTGGATGTCCAGACAGTTGTAGACCTTCTGCAATTCTACGAGACAAAAAGACAAGAGTTGGATCTGTGTTGGAGTTCAGTAGCAACACTAGGGGGAAATCAACACCAACTACATCGTATGTCTTTGGATGAGACACGAGAAAGTAAAGTCACGCGTTGAGGAAATGAAGGAGAAAGAAAAGGATGGAGCAACCCAAATGCCCTTCCTCAGCTGGGTCTCAGTGGGGACAAGACTGCTGGCTAATGAAGGCATTGAGTTTCTCTCCCTTCATTCATCCCGCTCTCCCCGTCTGCCACATCAAGCTTTAAATCCTCCCAGAGATCACACAATATGGAGCACTGTGACACCTCAGGCCTGCCATGCCCTTATCATACACGCCCACACACGCGTTCTCACACACACACACACACACCAATGAAACCGAACTGACAATAGAGCAGTCACCATGAAAACTCATCACCCCATGTGAACCCCCCATTTTGACGATGTCAATAACTCTAATATGGCAAACGCCACAACTTCATCTGTCTGTCTGATTGTGACCTATCATTAAAAGCTGAACTACTGTACTAGGCCTATATTTTTGTGAATTTACTTCTGATAATGTTGTCTTTAGGACTCTAGTTACTTTCGACTCTTCACAGTAATTGGCATTAGGTCTAACTAACCCTTGAACAAAACGTAGCCTTTACTATAATTTCTTACTTTCATCACCCCTTCATCTATCCATTCCTCGCACCCACCATTCCTGGAAACGTCACAGATGAGGTTCCATCCTTTGATGAAGGCTGGGTCTTTGTTCTGCAGCTTGACCACACACTGGTAGGCCCTCTTCTTAAAGTCCTCCTCCTCGTCAAAACGCTTCTTAGACTCCTGGCACAGACAGACAGGGAGGAATCACTCATATCATCAGGGGAGACAATAGGTAACATATTTGATGACAGTTAGTGAGGAACAGTACGTAGTGTATGCCTAGGACAGTCTACACAACTCAACATTTGCCCAGAGGAAAGGACATGCCATTTCTGATGTCATGCCCTTTAAGTTTTTATAAACCCACCACCTTCATCTGTAGTGGTCAATTTTATTCAATTTTTTGGGTGGACTCACTTTGTAGAATGCCTGCAGATCTCCAATGGGAGGGGACACGGTCAGGTAGTTTGGGAACTTGTCCTGCAGGTGAGCGATAAGCATGCCAAACTGGGTGCCCCAGTCCCCCACGTGATTCAGCCTAGGGAACACAACACAAACACATGCAGTGACGACATGGTAAACAAACAAACACACACACCCCAAAAAATATAACAACAGGATATACTGCAGGGCAGGGAGTCAAATAAACTAACTGAAATGTAGGGGTTGCTCTGCCTCTGTTGGTATTCATTTGGCTTAGTCGTGGTATATTACTGACTGACAACTGGTACAGCTGTTTGATAAGGTAACACAGAAACTCTACATACATTCATAGGTTATTATTGTTTAATTACTACATTTTAAGTAAATACCTGGTCATTTCTGTACCATAAAATAAAGTGATACCAGTACACATTAAAAAAAAATCAACTGAATTTATGTCTGTTACATTTTGACTGATTTACTGACCTCAACACGTCGTAGCCTAGGAACTCAAACAGGCGACACATGCTGTCCCCGATTATGGTGGAGCGCAGGTGACCTACGTGCATCTCCTTAGCCATATTTGGAGATGAGAAATCCACAACCACCTAGAAAACACACACATCCACATAAGATTCATCCAATAGTTTTCATGGGACATATCAGATTCAAGCACATTTAGAAAGGGAAAAGGGCAACGGTTGGGTCCATAAAAGCAGGATATTAGCCTACCTTCTTCTTGCTCTCTAAGGGAGGAGGTTGGACACCGCTGAGTAGCAGGTTGGTCAGCAGTTTGGACACAAACGATCTCTTAAGGTGAACATTGATGAACCCTGAGAGCACAAAGAGTTATGTAACACAAAAGACAGGAGCCAGACGTTTCACGTAGAGTGATCACATTTAAAGTGCGGGACAAGAGAATGATTTTGCAGGACATCCGCGAGACAGTGTAGCTTGCCTATATGAATGAAATATATTGGCAACCCCCCCCAAAAGAAGAATCATCTTCCCGCTCATGGTGTAGTGCTAACTTTTTAGGTGCCAGAGCGCAATAAAATTGTAAATGTACATGTCTCAAAGTCAGTACCAGTTGTGATATGGCCTATTGAATATCATTATAGAATTTACAGTACCAGTCAAATCCAAAAAGTCACGCTGGTGACGTGACGTGGGAGGACGTGCCCTGCGGTTCATATACAACTGTACGTCAGACCACACATTGCCTCTTATTTCTTCTCGCAAAGTTGACTGCTCCGCGGCTCCCGTTTTTCAGATCGCATCTTCCCAAGTCCCGGTAGTGTAAGCTAAACTCTGAGTTGTGTTTACTGTCAGTCTGTCACCAACAGCCTGTGACCTGTGGGTCAGAGTGTGAAATTCACCCTCCAATGCTGTGTGACAGCTCTTCCCTACCTATCCCTTTGATCTGAGGATATCGGGCTTCCTTGTCTTATGCCCACCAGCTAGTGTGTGTTGGCCACCGTACTCCGATGCTAACCTTGTCAAGATATCCTCCACTGCTGTGCTTGTTTTCGAGGCCACCAGGCACTAGTCATCCTTCGACTATATAAAACTTGAGCGGGTCAATCCCCTAGATAACCACATCTAGGAAGATTGTTAGCCTAGCCAGCTTATAAAATGTGAATTCGGATTACTTCCCCCTGGTATTCCCTATCCATTGGTATTACTAGCATGCTACAAGCTAGCTAGTTTACCCACTCCACCTAGCTGCCAATGTGTTGTCAGTATGGCTTACCAAACGACGGGCATTTGTGCGTGTTTTGCATAAATAAGCCTCCTGCTCCAGCCCTGTGGTCATAGCTCTAAAATTATTTTGCAGGTGCTGTACAGCTCCCGACACATTATTGTAGATCTCTACCCTTACTGTGTATTGTGGTAGCTGTTGTATACAGTCTCCAGTCATCATTAAATTAGTTAATTGACGAATCAGTGTACTGCATAAGAAATGTTTTATATTTATATTTTATCATTTACTTTCTTCACGAGAGAACACCGCATCACCTTGATGCTGTGCATGCATGGCTGCTCCTCTTGTGGAGCTGAACTACAAGTAGAAGATGGTCATGACCGGTGCCCCGTCTGCCTAGGCATTGGCCACCAGCGTGAGGCCCTTTCTGACCCCTGCAATAACTGTGCCATCCAGCCTGTGAAGGAAGTGCAGCTAGCAGAGTTGAGGGCCTGGTTTTCACAGATAATTTTGCTGTTCGCCAGGACCCACCTAGGGCCACCAAAAGAGGGAAAGCCCACAAAACCGATGGCGCCCCCCCGGTAAAAGGTCAATTCCTTATCTTCTGAAATAGAGCAGCTAAAAACGCTTTTGCGTTGATTCAAGCCCCCTGAGTCGGGACTCTCTAGCACAGAATGTGGGACGCAACAGAGGACTCAGTCAGGATGATGACCTGCTGTTCACTCGGGCATCCAACCGGCACTTTAGTGACCAGGAAGACGACACGCCCAATATGGTGAAGGAGGTGCCAACCACTGTTGTGGATCCATCCAGTCTCAACGCTAAAGATGGGTCAGAGGAGTCATTCCGAGGCTCTGAAGAAAGCTCTGCCTCACTACGTGCGGTCATGCACGCGGCCTTAGCTAGGCTAGAGCTTGATAATTCTCAAGCCACAGCCCCTGCAGCTAACCCATTCTTTAAGAATGTATTTTTTATTTAACCTTCAATTAACTAGGCAAGTCAGTTGAGAACAAATTCGTATTTACAATGACGGCCTACCAAAAGGCCTCCTGCGGGGACGGGGGCCTGGGATTTAAAAAAAAAATACAGTATAAATATTGGACAAAACACACATCACAACGAGACAACAACAATACATAAAGAGAGACCTAAGACAACATAGCAAGACAGCGACACATGACAACACAGCATGGTAGCAACATAACGTGGTAGCAGCACAAAACATGGTACAAACATTATTGGGCACAGTCAACAGCACAAAGGTCAAGAAGGTAGACAACAATACGTCACACAAAGCAGCCATCACTCTCAGTAAGAGTGTCCATGACAGTCTTTGAATGAAGAGATTGCGATAAAACTGTCCAGTTTGAGTGTTTGTCCAGTCGCAAGCTGCAGCGAACTGAAAAGAGGAGCAACCCAGGGATGTGTGAGCTTTGCAGACCTTTAACAGAATGTGACTGGCAGAACGGGTGTTGTATGTGGAGGATGAGGGCTGCAGCAGATCTCTCAGATAGAGGGGAGTGAGGACTAAGAGGGTTTTATAAAGAAGCATCAACCAGTGGGTCTTGCGATGGGTAAACAGAGATGGACAGTTTACAGAGGAGTATAGAGTGCAGTGATGTGGAGCATTGGTGGCAAATCTGATGGACCGAATGGTAAAGAACATCTAGCCGCTCGAGAGCACTCTATAAATTATGGCTCTGTAATCTAGCATGGGTAGGATGGCCATCTGAATCAGGGTTAGTTTGGCAGCTGGGGTGAAAGAGGAGTGATTACAATAGAGGAAACCAAGTCTAGATTTAACTTTAGCCTGCAGCTTTGATATGTGCTGAGAGAAGGACAGTGCACCGTCTAGCCATACTCCCAAGTACTTGTATGAGGTGACTACCTCAAGCTCTAAACGCTCAGAGGTAGTAATAACACCTGTGGGAAGACGGACATTCTTCTTACCAAACCACATGACCTTTGTTTTGGAGGTGTTCAGAACAAGGTTAAGGGTAGAGAAAGCTTGTTGGACACTAAGAAAGCTTTGTTGTGGAGCATTTAACACAACATCCGGTGAGGGGCCAGCTGAGTATAAGACTATCATCTGCATATAAAATGGATGAGAGAGCTTCCTACTGCATGAGCTATGTTGTTGGTGTAAATTGAGAAAAGCGTGGGGCCTAGGATTGAGCCTTGGGGTACTCCCTTAGTGACAGGCAGTGGCTGAGACAGCAGATTTTCTGACTTTATACACTGCACTCTTTGAGAGAGGTAGCTAGCAAACCAGGCCAAAGACCCTCAGAGACAATAATACTCCTTAACCGGCCCACAAGAATGGAACGGTCTACCGTATCAAAAGTTTTGTCCAAGTCAATAAAAATAGCAGCACAATATTGATTAGAATCAAGGGCAATGGTGACATCATTGAGGACCTTTAAGGTTGCAGTGACACATCCATAACCTGAGCGGAAACCAGATTGCATACCCGAGAGAATACTAGACATCAAGAAAGTTTCTCCAACACTTTTGATAAACAGGGCAAAATAGAAATAGGCCTAGAACAGTTAGGATCAGTTTGATCTCTCTCTTTAAATAAAGGACAAACTGTGGCTGCAATGGAAACCTCCCCAAAAAGGAGAGACAGGTTAAAAAGGTTGGAGATAGGCTTAGCGATGATAGGGGCAGCAACCTTAAAAAAGAAAGGGTCTAAAACCTTTGGACCCAGACGTTTATTGGGGGTCAAGTTTAAGGAGCTCCTTTAGCACCTCGGACTCAGTGACTGCCTGCAGGGAGAAACTTCGTAGCGGGGGAGGAGAAAAAGAGGGAGAAACATCAGGGATAGACGCATTAGAAATGTTGGACGGGCAAGGAGGCATGGCTGAATCAAATAGGAATCCTGACTTAATGAAGTGGTGATTAAAGAGCTCAGCCATGGACCGCTGAGTGAGTGTGAGAGTAAGAGTAAGAGTAAGAGTGAGCGAGTGTGAGCGAGAGAGTGAGCGAGTGTGAGCGAGAGAGTGAGCGAGAGAGTGAGCGAGAGAGTGAGCGAGAGAGTGAGCGAGAGAGTGAGCGAGCGAGAGAGTGAGCGAGTGTGAGCGAGAGAGTGAGCGAGAGAGTGAGCGAGTGTGAGCGAGAGAGTGAGCGAGTGTGAGCGAGAGAGTGAGCGAGTGTGAGCGAGTGTGAGCGAGAGAGTGAGCGAGTGTGAGCGAGAGAGTGAGCGAGTGTGAGCGAGAGAGTGAGCGAGTGTGAGCGAGAGAGTGAGCGAGTGTGAGCGAGAGAGTGAGCGAGTGTGAGCGAGAGAGTGAGCGAGTGTGAGCGAGAGAGTGAGCGAGTGTGAGCGAGAGAGTGAGCGAGTGTGAGCGAGAGAGTGAGCGAGAGAGAGCGAGCGAGTGAGAGAAAGTGAGAGAGAGAGAGTGAGAACGAGAGAGCGAGAACGAGAGAGTGAGAACGAGAGAGCGAGAACGAGAGAGCGAGAACGAGAGAGCGAGAACGAGAGAGCGAGAACGAGAGAGCGAGAACGAGAGAGCGAGAACGAGAGAGCGAGCGAGTGTGAGAGAGAGCGAGCGAGTGTGAGAGAGAGCGAGCGAGTGTGAGAGAGAGCGAGCGAGTGTGAGAGAGAGCGAGCGAGTGTGAGAGAGAGAGAGAGCGAGTGTGAGAGAGAGTGAGCGAGTGTGAGAGAGAGTGAGCGAGTGTGAGAGAGAGAGTGAGCGAGTGTGAGAGAGAGAGTGAGCGAGTGTGAGAGAGAGAGTGAGCGAGTGTGAGAGAGAGAGTGAGCGAGTGTGAGAGAGAGAGTGAGCGAGTGTGAGAGAGAGAGTGAGCGAGTGTGAGAGAGAGAGTGAGCGAGTGTGAGAGAGAGAGTGAGCGAGTGTGAGAGAGAGAGTGAGCGAGTGTGAGAGAGAGAGTGAGCGAGTGTGAGAGAGAGAGTGAGCGAGTGTGAGAGAGAGAGTGAGCGAGTGTGAGAGAGAGAGTGAGCGAGTGTGAGAGAGAGAGTGAGCGAGTGTGAGAGAGAGAGTGAGCGAGTGTGAGAGAGAGAGTGAGCGAGTGTGAGAGAGAGAGTGAGCGAGTGTGAGAGAGAGAGTGAGCGAGTGTGAGCGAGTGTGAGAGAGAGTGAGCGAGTGTGAGAGAGAGAGTGAGCGAGTGAGTGAGCGAGAGCGAGTGAGAGAGTGAGCGAGTGAGTGAGCGAGCGAGCGAGAGTGAGTGAGCGAGTGAGTGAGCGAGCGAGAGAGAGTGAGTGAGTGAGTGAGTGAGCGAGCGAGAGAGAGTGAGTGAGTGAGCGAGTGAGAGCGAGTGAGAGAGAGAGCGAGTGAGCGCGAGAGAGAGAGAGAGAGCGCGAGTGAGCAAGAGAATGAGCGAGTGTGAGAGAGAGAGTGAGAGAGAGAGTGAGCGAGTGTGAGAGAGAGTGAGCGAGTGTGAGAGAGAGTGAGCGAGTGTGAGAGAGAGTGAGCGAGTGTGAGAGAGAGTGAGCGAGTGTGAGAGAGAGTGAGCGAGTGTGAGAGAGAGTGAGCGAGTGTGAGAGAGAGTGAGCGAGTGTGAGAGAGAGTGAGCGAGTGTGAGAGAGAGTGAGCGAGTGTGAGAGAGAGTGAGCGAGTGTGAGAGAGAGTGAGCGAGTGTGAGAGAGAGAGTGAGCGAGTGTGAGAGAGAGAGTGAGCGAGTGTGAGAGAGAGAGTGAGCGAGTGTGAGAGAGAGAGTGAGCGAGTGTGAGAGAGAGTGAGCGAGTGTGAGAGAGAGTGAGCGAGTGTGAGAGAGAGAGTGAGCGAGTGTGAGAGAGAGAATGAGCGAGTGTGAGAGAGAGCATGAGCGAGTGTGAGAGAGAGCGAGCGAGAGAGAGCGAGTGAGTGACCGAGTGAGAGAGAGAGCGAGCGAGCGAGAGAGTGAGCGAGCGAGCGAGCGAGCGAGAGTGAGTGAGTGAGTGAGTGAGTGAGTGAGTGAGTGAGTGAGTGAGCGAGCGAGTGAGCGAGTGAGCGAGCGAGCGAGTGAGTGAGTGAGCGAGCGAGCGTGAGTGAGTGAGTGAGTGAGTGAGCGAGCGAGAGTGAGTGAGTGAGCGAGTGAGCGAGCGAGAGCGAGCGAGAGCGAGCGAGTGTGAGAGAGCGCGAGTGAGAGAGTGAGTGAGAGAGTGAGAGAGAGTGAGAGAGAGTGAGTGAGAGTGAGTGAGTGAGAGAGAGTGTGAGAGAGAGTGTGAGAGAGAGTGTGAGAGAGAGTGTGAGAGAGAGTGTGAGAGAGAGTGTGAGCGAGAGTGTGAGCGAGAGTGTGAGCGAGAGTGTGAGCGAGAGTGTGAGCGAGAGTGTGAGCGAGAGTGTGAGCGAGAGTGCGAGCGAGAGTGTGAGCGAGAGTGTGAGAGAGCGAGCTGCTCCTTAAAGTAAATAACTTTGGCCTTCCGGATAGCCTGAGCACACTTATTTCTCATTTGCCCGAACGATAGCCAGTCAGCTTGAGTATGCGTGTGCCGAGCCTATCGCCAAATGCAATTCTTGAGGTGGAGTAACTCTAAGATCACGGTCGAACTAAGGGCTGAAACTAGGGGCTTCTTTATGGGGGTGCGTTTGTTAACAATACCACTGAAAATATTAAAAAAGAAGGTCCAAGCGCCTTCGACAGAGGGATAAAGCTGATTCTTTACCATTTTACAGAGGCTAGTTCATGAAGGAAGGCTTGGTCATTAAAGTTTTTTAGCAAGCGTCTATGACAAATCAGGACAGGTCATTTCACATGAGCAGGCATTACGAACACAGGCTGTAAAACAGTGATCACTAAGATCATTACAGAAAACACCAGACTGATACCTATCAGGATTATTTGTGAGGATAACATTGAGGAGTAGCCTTTTCTGGGTGTTTGGAGTCATACCTTGTGGGATTGGTGATAATCTGAGAAAGATTTAGGGAGTCCCATTTCTTTAGAACCTGGTCAGGTGGTGTAAGCATGTCCCAGTATAGGTCACCTAGCAGGACAAATTCAGACTTAGTGTAAGGGGCCAGGAGAGAGCTTAGGGCAGGTAGGGTACAGGTCGGTGTTGATGGAGGACGATAGCACCCAGCAACAGTCAAGAGCTATTTGAAAGTTTAATGCTTAAAAACAGCAATTCAAATTCTTTGGGGACAGACTTGGAGACAACCGAGCACTGAAGGTGATCCTTGGTAAAGATTGCCACTCCCCCACCTTTGGAAGATCTGTCTTGCCGAAAAAGGTAATAACCAGAAAGGTCAACATCAGTATTCAAAACACTCTTAACCACGTCTCAGTAATGACCAACACATCTGGACTGGAGCTGTGAATCCACACTTTCAACTGATCCATTTTAGGTAATAAGCTTCTAGTGTTAACATGCAGAAAACCCAGGCTTTTACAAGAGCAGAAATCAGTGAAGCAGATATCAGTGCACAAGTCAGAATTGGGGCTAGCAACAGGAGGTGTGCCAGGGTGTACATGCACATTTCCAGAAATCATCAACAGTAATACAATCAAGGCACGGCATAGGACATGGAGAGCTCTGCAGTGATGATTTATGACATCTGAATGTGCATCAGATGGCAACAAGATCATATTGTACAGCAATTTCATCAGGTAACATGAATACAAAGCCGGCGAGAGGTGGTTAGAATAAGATGGGAGGCCAAAAGTCAGTGTAACCAATAGAGTCAAAGTCCCGAGTCCGAGAACAAACAGTCTGACCCACGGTTGGGTAAAGAAAGTTGGTAGTCAACAAAGTATGCAGGAGTCATGAGGCAAATTGCAAAATGGACAATAATGTTTTTAAATATATAACGACTTTGGGCTAGCCATTGTAAGTTCCGAGTCACTCGCCCCAACAGTGCGTGTGTGCTGGAGGTGAGCGAAAGATCGGGAGAGAGGGGTGAGTGTGGTGGAGGTACCTGGACCAGACAGGGGGAGACAGGCCAGGGCAGATGGTGAACAGATCGTCAGTTGGAATCCAAGCAGCAGTGCAGCAGGCAATGGGAGTAGGTGTCACACCCACTTGGGATAAGCTTTTATTTCTGGAGGCAGATTTCTTGTAGAAAATGCCAGTGACTGGTCTTTAAACAGCAGGAGGGGGCTTCAGAGGACGCTTCAAAGACTCCTGACACTTGTTGGGCCCAAAGGCCTTTTATTTCACACCTTAGTGCTAATTGAATTTGTATCTGGCCTGTCCTTGCAAGCCTGGGAGCCTTAACTCAGCATTCAGTCCCCATAAAGTAAAATATATCATTGTAATGTAGTTTATTATTTATTTATTTTTCTTCATGGCTTTCAAAATAGCATCAGACCAAACACTACTCACTCAGTTCCAGGTTGGAATGGTGTCCTCAGGTCTCTGCTATTTGTTGGCTAGAGCACCCTCCACAGCTTGGAAAAATAAATTACCTTGAAAGCAGTAATCTCTCCAGTTAATTTTGGTCAAAATTAGGTTGTAGGTTTGGAGTTTGAGCGAAGGCCATGCTGTAGAGGGTAGCATCCTGCATATGTACCTGCCGAAAAAGCTAAGTTTAACTCCAAATCTATCCTTTCGTAAAAAAAAACATGTTAAAAAAAATGTTTAAAAAAAAGAAGGCCCGGCAGCTACACCGTTCAGTGTGCCACCTTCACCAGCTTTTCTTATGGCGCTTCAGAGATGCTGGGCTCACCCGCGGGCTCTTGCCCACCACAGCAAGGACAGTGGGACGCTATCTGCCATGCACGACGCAAAACAACATGGGATGAATGCATAGCAGAGCTAATGCTCTTCCCAGATGAAGCACTGAAGGATGATGCCCGCTGCCCCAGACCTCAGTGCAGGGCCACAGATGAGCTACTGTCACGGGCCTACGACTTAACGGCCCACATGGCCCGCATTGGGACCTCCCTCTCAGTGCTCATGCAAGCACAGAACAGGGTGCTCCAGTCAGAGCACGCAGACCTGGACGTCTGCAACCTGAATGACGCATTTGCGTTCATGACCAGAGAGCTAGGCAGACTGATATCCGCCCTTGTTGTGACTCGTTGCCAGGTCTGGCTCGCCCAAGCCCCAATGTTCGATGACTCCAGAGGGGCGCTGAGCAATCTCCCAGTGGTCCCCGGACTGCTCTTCGACCCCGCGGCTGAGCGGGCCATTGAGCGTAGAAAACAGCGCAATAAAAATGTATTGATATTAAATGTTTCATCGATGAGAACATGTGCAGAATGTCGGCCCAGTTCCATCTCGCTCCATACTCTACCACCGGTGGCCACTGGGCTTCCTCTCCTCACAATATTTAGTGGCGATTGAAATTCCAACCGGATGCTTTAGATTGATACATCCAGTTAACTTCACTAGGGTAGGGGGCAGCATTTGGAATTTTGGATGAAATGCATGCCCAATTTAAACTGCCTGCTTCTCGGGCCCAGAAGATATGATTTGCATAGAAGTGGTAGATTTGGATAGAAAACACTCTAAAGTTTCCAAAACGGTTAAAATAGTGTCTGTGTATAACAGAACTGATGTGGCAGGCAAAAACCTGAGAAAAATCCATTCAGGAAGTAGTTTTATTTTTGGTTTTGTAGTTTTCTATTCAATGCCATAACAGCATCCATTGACTTAGGACTCAAACTGCAGTTTCTATGCCTTCCACTAGATGTCAACAGTCTTTAGAAATAGTTTCAGGCTTGTATTCTGAAAAATGAGGGAATAAGAGCATTCGGAATGACTGGACGCTAAAGTGTCGCAGAGCTTTTTCATGCGCTCGACAGAGAGCAATTCTTGCTTTCCTTTTAAATTGACGACGTTATTGTTCGGTTGAAATATTATCGATTATTTAGGCTAAAAACAACCTGAGGGTTGAATATAAACAGCGTTTAACATGTTTCTATGAACTTTACGGATACAATTTGAATTTTTTTGTCTTCCTGTTTTGACTGCGTTTGAGCCTGTGGATTACTGAAGAAAAGGCGCAAAACAAAACTGAGGTTTTTGGATATAAAGAGACTTTATCGAACAAAATAAAAATGTATTGAGTAAATGGAATGTCTGCAACCTATTTCATGCTTCCGAAGAAAGGCTTCTGTCCAGTTATGGATTTAAAACGGTTCAATGTTTTCCTAAAAGTTACCTCCTTTCACATGTTGTGGACAGTCAACTTTCTCCAAACCGTAGCCGCAGGGGAATGGTTCACGTCCTTGGACTTAAAAGATGCTTACTTTCACATTCCTGTGTTCGCCTTCCAAGGCCATGCATACCAGTTTGTGGTATTAGCCTTTAGGCTCTCCCTCTCCCCTTCCTTACCTCGACGACTGGCTCATCTATGCCCCCACTCGCAAGTGTGCGGCCGAGGGCACAGCGCTGACACTGACCCATGTCAGCGCACTGGGTTTTACCATGAACAAACGGTAACTTAACGCCAAGCCAAAAGGTCACCTTTATTGGTATGGCTCTGAACTCCCGCACTATGAGGACATGTATACCACCTCAGCGCATGGACAGCATTCTTCTTCTTCTAAAACAATTCCAGTTGAATGCATTGGTGAAGGTACGAACGTTCCAACAACTGATGGGCATGCTCGCGGTGGCCTCCGCAGTGACACCATTAGGCCTGCTTTCTTTAAGGCCACTACAAGTGTGGGTCAACGAGCTCTGCTTGGACCCCAAGGAGGACAGAAACACCAAAACACAGGTGACAAGGGAACGCTAATCTGCTCTGCGGCTGTGGAGGAAGAGAGCCTACCTAACTACAGGTGTCGCTCTCGGATCAATTCCGAAAAGGAGGGAAGTAGTGACGACCGACGCTTCACTAACAGGCGGTGGAGCAGAGTGGCAACACAGGTCTGTATGGGGGAAGTGGTGCCCCAGACAGAGGAAAGCGTACATCAATGTGCTAGAACTTCAGACCTAACCCTGAATCCCTTTCTACCTGTTCTCAAACATATTCTGATACGATCAGACAATTCATTGACAGTGTTCCACATCAACCATCAAGAGGGAACGAGGTCTGTACTGTCCCTACAGGTGGCCCAACAACTCTTGGTTTGGGCCCTACCACATCTGGCATCCCAACGAGCCTTTCATCTCCCAGGCAAGGTAAACGAGGTGGCAGATTTGTCGCAACAGAAACCGCCCCTGGGGGAAATGGAGGCTTCACCCAGAAGTACCGAAGATATGGCAGCGGTTCGGAACAGCACACGTGGAACTGTTCACCTCAGATCGAACATCCCACTGCTCCCTCTACCAGAAAGAACCAGAGTCCAAGAGCCCCCTGGGCATGGACGCCTTAGCTCACACATGGCCAGAGGGCCTACCGTATGCTTTCCTTCCAACCCACTGATCTTAGCAACATTGCATCTCAGGCTCAGCACAGGCTGCTGCTTGTAGCTCCCAGATGGCCAACGAGACCCTAGTTTCCAACCCTACTCAGTCTTCTGGAGGGAGAACCATGGCAGCTCCCTGACAGACAGGACCTGCTCTCACAGTTGGACGGCAGGATATGGCATCTCAGACCAACTACAGCTATGTGTGTGACCTCTGAAGAGCCCGACCCTCTACTGACCAGCTGCAATCCTGCTTTTATCGAGACGTTACAGAACGCCAGAGCCCCATCGACCAGGATGATGTACGCTGGAAGCTGTTTACCAAATGGTGCTCTACCAGGGCGGAGGATTCGGTGTCCTGCTCTGTACCTGTTATACTGAGCTTCCTTCAGAAACTATTGGACTCAGTCGCTCTGCCTCTACCTTGAAGGTGTACGCCTCAGCCATATCGGCTAACCATTTATGCATCGATGGAAAATCAGCAGGGGCCCACTACCTCATCTGCCAATTCTTGCAAAGTGTCCGCCAGCTGCATCCCCCCAGGACCTTCTGCGTGGCATCCTGGGACCTGCCACTAGTACTGGAGGCTTTGACGAAACCTCCTTTCAAGCTTACAGAGATGCCGGACATAAAATGGTTGTCTGAAAACGGCGTTCCTCTTAGCCATTTCATCAGCGAAATGTGTGAGTGAGCACTACACGCTCTCTATGAGCCTGGTCTGCCTACGGTGAAAGGCAGATTAACCTAGGCGTGACCTTATGGCCCAATCCAGCCTTTTTGCCTGAGGTTTATATCAATCAAGCCATCGAGCTGGCGGCCTACTGCTCCCCTCCTGATTGCGGAGGAGGAGCGAGCAAATCTCTTGTCCAAATCACGTCGCATCCTGCCACACCATGGGCTCTGCCATTCTTCCAGTGGCACTGGTGCATTAGGTTAGTAGTGCTATTCCTCGTGACTTTGTTGGTCATCCACACTTTCAAACGTACTGACGTCTGAAAGGTATGAAGTAGAACCAAAGTTACTTTAAGGTATTTTTTTTAAACTGCATTGTTGGTTATGTGCTTGTAAGTAAGCATTTCACAGTAAGGTCTACACCTGCTGTATTCGGCGCCTGTGACAAATACAATTTGAACTATGATTCTACAAACATCTGGAAGACTGTCAATACTTTCCTGTCACTGAATCTTTTGGCGAGAAGATTCTGAGACCGTACGCCAGACGACGCACTGTTTCATATGAACCGCGGGGACACATCCTCCCACGCTGTGACGTAACCGGCGTGACTTTGTTGTTATTATTATTGCTTGAACCTGCGCGGAGCGCAAGGGATATAATCCATACTTTTAACTGTACCTACAGTCTTCCAGGTATTCGAATAACCATAGTTACATTCCTAACTTCTGTTAAACTATATAGCCTTCCTATATTTTGTTTCAAACCAAACACATTCTGCCTAGTGGCGCACACTGTTGCATTTTGGCCACTTGAGGAAAAAACCCCAGGCATTTCCGCTAACAATCCTAAAATCTCATAAGAAATTAGGTGGTGTTTTTGGTGTAAGAGTAATGTTATACTATGCTATTACATTTGGTTGTAACTTTACTAAACAAGCAACATTGTGAGAAGCGGCAGAGAGACGCTCCGGCAGCACTACACGCCTACACAGAATGAGCTAGTTGTGCACGTAGCCTACTCTAATTCCTTGCGAAAAATTTGGTGATGCAGACACGAGATACCACATGGTTGGCTGTTTCATAAATCTGGGAATATTTTTCCAAAGGAAACATTTCTGGTTGGTCTCAGGGAATGTAAAACAGTTAGGAATCCATACTTTTAAAATGTGATTGAGTTGAATGCGCATGGACAGCCTTAAGTTTTACAGAATTACCTTAGATCCTTCTGTCTAATATGGCTATTAACTTTTGTAGCTCTTCAGAAACTTGCATTTTGTAAGTAATTAGATCTAACTGTCCTCCCCAAGTTTAACTGGAATTTAAATCAGAAAAGATTTGAGAAATGTGACTGGTTGACGATATAATATCAGATCTCAACAACGACTGGAGAAGTGTTTGAAACACGGGACAAATCAACCCCCAAAAAATATTAGTGGGGTTTGAATTTATTGACAACATGCGGGACATGATTGTTTGGTTGCAGGACAAAGGGCCAAAATGCGGGACAGTCCCGCATAATCCTGAACACGTGGTCAACTTAGTTTAACTGGATGTATCAATCTAAAGTATCCGGTTGGAATTTCACTCGCCAATAAATATTGTGAGGAGAGGAAGCCCAGTGGCCACCGGTGGTGGAGTATGGAGCGAGATGGAACTGGGCCGACATTCTGCACATGTTCTCATCGATGAAACATTTAATATCAATCAAGTTTTGTTCCCAAAACAATAATCTGTTGCGAACAGTAGACTAAGTTTTGTAGACTTTTGCATTGTTTAGAAGGAGTGCAAGGGCAAATGGATTCTTGCACATGGGCACTTCAGAGTAGGCATTCCCTAACAGAAATATGCAAATACATGCTAAAACACACCAATAACATGCTGACCACACCGCTCGCTTCACGTGCACGAGCCTTGCAAAATAAATTTACACATACGTTATTCAATCATTGCACCCACACTGCTCGAGCGTCTGCGTAGCCAAGCACTAAAATTGAAAGTCCGGCCTCTCCCATCTCCTCATTGGTTTTTAGGAGCATATACCCACGTGGACGATTGAAAGATGAACTTAGGTCCACTCTCCGGTCGGTTGTAGTAATGCTCTAAAGTTGGTTGCCAACAGCCATATAAAGTCCAAAGAAGAAAAAGAAGCCTGAAGGAAGGAGCGATGATGAGAAACTAATTAGGTTTACCGTTTAATCTGTGGATTAATTGTTGGAGTAGAGGAACTTGTGCATTTCAGGTAAAATAACAACCCAATGTTTATATACCAGGACAAATTAGCTAGCAACAGCAAGCTAGCTAGCTAACTTGCCATAAATGTTTAACGCTTTTTGACCTGTCCCCAAATTAATATAATTGGTTCAGTTTGTTTTTATATTTCAACCTGTGTGTCCTGATCGCTTCTGGTGTGGGTAAACAAAATCAACGTGCGCACAATGGCGGACATCACGTAAGATCTTGCTAGCTCGTGCTTGGCTCTGCCCACCTCCTTGGTTGGTGAATTTTCACAAACCTGGTCCAGCAATTTCGGTCTTCTCAATGAGCTCATTGTCTGGAATGTTCTGCTGAATCTTCTCAGCGATCTCCCTGGGGTTCACTTTCAGGCCCTTTGATTTCATCATCTGAAACACAATAAATCCA
This sequence comes from Salvelinus fontinalis, assembly GCF_029448725.1. NCBI lineage: Eukaryota > Metazoa > Chordata > Actinopteri > Salmoniformes > Salmonidae > Salvelinus > Salvelinus fontinalis. The sequence continues at coordinate 27,571,973 of NC_074677.1, forward strand.
AAACAATGACACCCATTTCATTCACCCCCTAACTGCTCAAATTAAAGTTGAGCTGTTGATATTTAGGCTATATGCAAAACCAACTCAGAAAGACAAAGAGTTAGTGGGAAAGAGTTTGCAGGGACAGAGACAACACATAACAAAACAGGTAACAAAAGACCACACTAGAACATTAGAAAAAAGTTGGTTTAAATCAAGACACACCCCTACATTTCAGTTCGTTTATTTGACACCCTGCCCTGCAGTATATCCTGTTAGTTTATGTGTTTGTTTGTTAACCATGTCATCACTGTGCATGTTTTGTGTTCCTGTTGGTTCCACTTTTCTTGGCTCTGCTTTTTACTTAACAAATAAGGAATACTCAAAAATGTGCACTTATAAATCATAACAATTTGAATCAAAATACAGCTGTAGAAAGAAGTCAAACATCAAACATACAACCGATGTCTCTTGAGTTCTGCAAAATAGGAAAAGTCCAAGTTGCTTTTAATATGCTTGCAGTCAACCCCTAGTGATGTAACTGCCTACGTCAACACCTACTCTTGAGACCAAGTCCATGCATATACAGTTTTACAAACTTGCAGGAGAGACAATAGTTCCAGTGTTTTAAGGGCTCAGCAGTAATCTTCCACTCCCCAAGTTGCTTTATATTGGTATGTCTGACTAGCCTCTTATCTCTTTCACTCCCCTGCAGGGTTCTGTGTCTATGAATCTCTTTTAGCCTTGAAGTGCTTTCTCACAGACCTCCTGTTTTGACTGCAATAACTCACACATCTCTCAGACCGTTTCTTATAAGAGGCAGAGACAAGAAAAGAACTGTGGAACAATATTAAACCTTATAATGAATATATATATATATATATATATATATATATATATATATATATATATATATTGCTAATCTGTAGTCCATGACCCTATAAATGTAGTGGAGGAGGGGTATTATTGCCCTTCCCCTTCTATTAATACAACATAAGCATAATCAATTATTATAATACATCAAACATTTGGTGCAGCACCTATCATGACCCCATAATTCCCCAGGCTGAATCAGGACAAATTCCCAAACTGCCTGACCATGTCCCCAAATTAACCATCAATTAACCATAAATATTCCAAATAAACCCTATTTAAATCTATAAAGAAAGTTTGTCACAGAAAATAGATGATTTGCAGTATGGACCAGATGAGATGGAGGTCATTACCACTAGGTAAATTAATAGGGACATTTTAGGTGCCACAGAATTTGATATCCCATCAAAGGTGTAACAATGTTTTATATGCACTATTAGAATGATCCACTCTCACATATATATTTTTTTTACCGTTATTTTACCAGGTAAGTTGACTGAGAACACGTTCTCATTTGCAGCAACGACCTGGGGAATAGTTACAGGGGAGAGGAGGGGGATGAATGAGCCAATTGTAAACTGGGGATTATTAGGTGACCATGATGGTTTGAGGGCCAGATTGGGAATTTAGCCAGGACACCGGGGTTAACACCCCTACTCTTACGATAAGTGCCATGGGATCTTTAATGACCTCAGAGAGTCAGGACACCCGTTTAACGTCCCATCCGAAAGACGGCACCCTACACAGGGGAGTGTCCCCAATCACTGCCCTGGGGCATTGGGATATTTTTTTAGACCAGAGGAAAGAGTGCCTCCTACTGGCCCTCCAACACCACTTCCAGCAGCATCTGGTCTCCCATCCAGGGACTGACCAGGACCAACCCTGCTTAGCTTCAGAAGCAAGCCAGTAGTTGTATGCAGGGTGGTATGCTGCTGGCGTTATGCGTTATTTGTATTGAGCATCGAGACAAGCAGTGAAAAAAAAATCCTTAACAAAAAAAGTTAATGCGAGGGGGCTTCGAACAAGAGGTTACCGTGCCCCATAGATTCATAGTTAACCGGTTTAGCGGAGTATGCCACCTGGCAGCAATAGTTATTGACCTACATGACAGCTACTTGACAAGACCATTAGGCATTTTGGGGGGGGGGGGGGGGTGTACGATGACCTTAAAATGTGACTTGTTTCAGGAAATTTGGCATATGTCGCACGTCACTACTTCACAGGGGCAGCACTAGAACATCATTTTTTAAATCAAAATGCATATTTTTGGGCAGAAATGCTTTCTGCAACATGTGAACTTTCATGTGCCTTAATAACAAATTTGTATTACATCCATAAATAAAATTGTTAAATTAAGAGCCTAGTTGGTTTAGCCATGTAAAAATACAGGAACGTTCTGAATAACGATGATTGCCCGAGATAACGTAAGGGCTGGACATGCCAGGAGATTAGTTTAGATTGGTATGCCACGTAGCTTTCTACTGTCTATAACGTGAGCTGTTCAGTATGTTTTGACAGTCCTTTCTACAGCACCGTTTTTGAAAGATATAACGTTAGCCATCGAGAACTACAAAGGTTGCTACTTTTCTCAACAACATTAATGTCCTGAATTTAGCAGGCGCTATCGACAGATCAGTAAGAACAAGTGATGGGCTACTTTCTGCACGCGCCACGGTCAGTGTGAACCAGAATGACTTGACACAAAGCTGGCCAAACAAGATGTAAACTACCATTCAAAAGTTTGGGGTCACTTAGAAATTTCCTTTTTTTGTCCATTAAAAGAATATCAAATTGATCAGAAATACATTGTTAAATGTTGTAAATGACTGACTATTGTAGCTGGAAACGGCAGAATTTCTTATGGAATATCTACATAGGCGTACACAGGCCCATTATCAGCAACCGTCACTCCTGTGTTCCAATGGCACGTCGTGTTAGCTAATCCAAATGTATCCTTTGAAAAGACTAAATGATCATTCGAAAACCCTTTTGCAATTATGTTAGCACAGCTGAAAACTGTTGTGCTGATTAAAGGGTCAACAGGTAGCCTAGTGGTTAGAGCGTTGGACTTGTAACCGAAAGGTTGCAAGATCGAATCCCCGAGCTGACAAGGTAAAAATCTGTCGTTCTGCCCCTGAACAAGGCAGTTAACCCACTGTTCCTAGGCCATCATTGAAAATAAGAATTTGAATTCTTATATTTATATTATATATATATATATATATATATATATAAATAATAATAATAATAATAAATATATATATATATTATATATAATATAATATATATACTAAGAATTCTTAACTGACCTGCCTAGTTAAAAAAAAAGAGGAAATAAAACTGGCCTTCTTTAGACTAGTTGAGTATCTGGTGCATTTGTGGGTTCGATTACAGGCTCAAAATGGCCAGAAACAAATAACTTTATTCTGAAACTCGTCAGTCTATTCTTGTTCTCTGAAATGAAGGCTGAGTGAGTGAGTCTGTAATCGAACCCACAAATTTCACCTAAAATGACATATCTAACTGCCTGTAGCTCAGGCCCTGAAGCAAGGATATGCATATTCTTGGTACCATTTGAAAGGAAACACTTTCAGAGAATATAACACAATATATCTGGTAAAAGGTATTACGAAAAATAATATTTTGTATTTTTTTGTACGATCATCTTTGAAATGTAAGAGACAGGCCATAATGTCTTATTCCAGCCCAGCTGCAATTTAGATTTTGGCCACTAGGTGGTGGCAGTAATTGTGCAACATTTTAGACTGATCCAATGAACCAAGGCATTTCTTTTCAACATTTTGTATCAAGACTGCCCAAATGCGCCTAATTTGTTTTATTAATAACTTTCCATGTTCAAAACTGTGCACTCCTCAAACAATAGCATGATATTATTTCACTGTAATAGCTACTGTAAATTGGACAGTGCAGTTATATTAACAATAATTTAAGCTTTCTGCCAATATCAGATGTGTCTAAATTTTCTTGTTACTTACAACCTCATGCTAATCGCATTAGCCTACGTTAGCGCAACCATCCTGTGGATGGGACACCGATCCCGAAGAAGTTTTAAAGAGATGGTTTGGCTAAGACTTAAGAGGGTGTGAACAATGCTGAATGGGTGTAGACAAGCTCTCCAGTAGGTGTACCAAAATGTTCAAGGGCCATTTTCTCAAAAGTGGGGTTACAAGTTTATCAACATTCAAAACAGATATTACTTTCCCATTGTTCCTCAACTGCAGTGTATGATATGCAATGATATGCAATTTCCTAGCTCCGAGTGTCTAATTTTATCCCATGTAAAAACAATTTAAAATGTTGCTACATAAGACCGAATCAAGGCGATCGGTCACAAATGTTGAATATCTTTTTCCCGTAAAAACACATGGTTGTGTGAAACGTGGGATTTTGTCATTAATGCAAAAACATGCCTTTTGTCTAATGTTAGTAGCTAGTAGCCTGGTCAAGGACGTGTCATGAAATATTGGCACACTTGACATATGACAGACCAAGTGGAACAAAAAAGTCAGGTGGAGGTTTAATGCATATTTCTGGTATCCAAGTAAACCTATATATTTTTTTAAATACCATTGGATATAAAGTTTAAGATCTTTGATAGGCTGCTGTGGAATTTGTTACAGGAAACAATCACTCCCAGCTGGTTAGGTTAGCATATCTAATAGGAACAGCTAACATGTAGAGTTTTATCACATGCAACTACATCCATGATTTGAATCGGCTGATGTGCATTTTGAGACTGAGAAACAACCTTCAAAGAGAATAAAATCCATCAGTGTTATTGTACCACCTGGGCCATGGCCATAGCGCTGTTACACTGGTAGTCCCCAAATTTGGCCTGCTGGTTGGGGGTGACGGCCAGGGGAGGGTTCTCCAGGTCAGGCCAGGCCTCCCGGATGGCCTCACCAAAGATCTCCTGAAGACGCTGGTTGATGTTCATCATGGTCTTACTGCACTAGCTCCTCTCTTCCTGTAGACTCTGGGGAGGGAGGATAGACAAAGAGCACTTCAATACAACGTAAAGGGGACAACCTATAAATAGCTACTCAGGTCTCACTCCTCCTACTTGCTCTTTGGGGGAAACTTGGAACAACTTATAGAGAGTCTTGTTTCAGTATGATATGTTGGATAAAGGAATAAAGACAGACACCAATGTCAAGTTCAATAGCCTTGTTAAGCATTGTACAAATCCCTACACGTGGAGTCCCGGGGACCAGTCCGGCTAGTCGAATACCTATCAACTAGACTCCGTAACAAGTCTCTCGCTCTCTCTCAAGCGGACATAACATGTGAAACAAAGCATCTAGTCACCTCCTGTATGTGAATAAGATAGCTCAATCTCCTAACATTAATGTACCCAGAGGGGAGTGTGGAAATACCTATGCAAGTGATCACTCACCCTTTTGAGGATGTTGAGGCGGTATTTGAGCTTGGCATTCTCCTCTCTCAGCCCATCCAAGTGTGAGGACAAGCCCAGGCTCTGTGGGTTCTTCAGGCTCTCGATCTCAGCAGTCAGGGAATGGATCTCCTGCTCCTAGACAGACGAAGGGTTCACGGTCAAGAAAATGTCCTGCCTCTACACGAAAACAGCACAAATGCAGGATTGGTTGAAATACAGTGTGCAATGACATTCAGGACTTTGACTCAAACTCATAAACATAGCTACTGACATCAGCACAGATTGAGGAAATCACATGATGCCACACCCGTCAGAAAAAAAACTGAAAGCTTCAGCTAGCTAGCTAAATTAGCTAATACCTGTCCCTTAACGTTAGAGTATGTTATGATTGATAGTTATCAGGAAATGTCTAGATGGGAAAGGCCGTACAATGAATCCGTTTCTGCATTATCAACAAGAGTGACAGCAGACCTGTCAGTCTTTGCAGTAACAATTAACCTGAATACTGCTAGCTAGAATACAACAAAGATAACACTTAGCTGGCATCAGACTTCACACGTTTTGTAGCACATTTCAAGGCAGCTAGTAAGCTGCTGCAATCTTTAGCTAGCTAGCTGGCTTACCAGTTGCCACATTACGTCAAACGAGTCCACGTTCGCGTAAGCTAGTAACGTTAGCGTAGCTACCAACATTTTCTTAATTTCAGTACATTATTGCAAACCAAGAGGTCTTTATAAAGTGTCAGAGCTGACCTGCTTTTGAAGTCGGGACGAGTATTCACTCACAGGAGCTCCCATTTTCGGTTTAAAAAAATAACGTTAGAACAGTACATTAGCGTGTTTCTAACTAAATGAGTTTCTGAACCTAGATGAGGCGGAGGCGCAATGACGTAACATTTCGGAAATTCCATTTACCGCCCTAGTTGGGGTGCCCAAGGTACTACCACTGACGACAGGGACTACAGACAAAGTTATGCTTTAACTTTCATAAAACAAAGCAACAAAAAGTGGTGTAAAGTACTTAGGTAAAAATACTTTAAAGTACTACTTAAGTCGTTTTTTAGGTATCTGTACTTCACTATTCATATTTTTGACTACTTTTACTCCACTACATTCCTAAAGAAAATAATCTACTTTTTACTCCATACAATTTCCCTCACACCCAAAAGTACAGGAAAGTGGTCCAATTCACTCACTTATCAAGAGAACATCCCTGGTCATCCCTACTGCCTCTGATCTGGAGGACTCACTAAACACAAATGCTTTGTTTGTAAATTATGTCTGCGTGTTGTAGTGTGCCCCTGGCTATCAGTAAATAAATTTTAAAAATGTACCATCTGATCTTATTATAAGCAATTTGAAATTATTTACTTTTGATATTTAAGTATATTTTGCAATGACATTTACTTTTGATACTTAAGTATAATTAAAAGCAAATACTTTTAGATTTTTACTCAAGTAGTATTCTTCTGGGTGACTCAGTTTTACTTGAGACATTTTTCTATGAAGGTATCTTTACTTTTTCCACCACCGTCAACAATGTTAAGTTACTTTAAGCATTTTTTGGTCAAAGCTTTTGTCAAAAATGCAATGCTCTGCAAATTACTTTCAAAATTGACATTGAATACGCCACAGATAAACAAAACAGAGGAGAAGGCACAGGCAAGAGTAGAACAAAAAAAACTTGTTTTACTTGTTGTGAAACTACAAAACATTTTTGTGCTGGTGAAATATTTACAATTCTGGTTGATGGTACAGTGTCCATGATAAAATTCACAGCTTTCAGGAGTCTCACGAGAAAGGAAACAAACATCACACACCCAAATCAGAAAGTGCAATAAATACATTTCTCAAACTATTTCCATAAACATACCAGGTTCTTTGCTATCCTTAATACAACAGATTAAAACTTTATAAGACAAAAATGCACTTGAACTTCAAAACAAGAATTATATCACATCCTACATGACGACAAATCATTCAATGCTACCAGCTCAAGTTTCTGACAGTGATGGTTTTTGATTACTTGAAGTAAGACATACTTAATCGTTAGTTTCTGATTATATTGACCACTTCTGTCAACAATATACATGCTGGGTGGTGTTATAGAAGTACATTTAAGCCTTTAGATCCAAGTTACAAACCATCTAGTCAATCGTGGCTAACTTCAGTTAATCACATATAGATAGCACTGTTCCATCCACACTGAAATCCAATAAGAAGTCCTAATATAAGACCTCAGATTGGTTTACTCTCTCTACACTGGAGTAAATCATGATAACTTTTTTAAGTAAACAGTTCACATTCAAATGCAAACAGTACACGTTATTTGAGGCAACAAAAAGTAGTGTTATCTGTTTTTGGATGGTGACCACATTTTCGCCTCAGGTTAAAATCATATTTAAATCTAAAAAGGCACACTCTCCAAAGGATCCATTCACAGTACGCAGTTCATGTAGAATAAATTGCTGTGCCATGAATAGTGACTTTCCTTTACAGTGGTGAAGTGCAACATTGTAGTTTGTAAAAATGTGAAAGGATAGAAATGGTCCAAACTAAACTTTTTGTAACACCTTATACATACACAAAAGTATGTGGACACCCCTTCAAATTAGTGAATTCGGCTATTTCAGCCATACCCGTTGCTGACAGGCGTATAAAATTGAGCACACAGCCATGCAGTCTACATAGAAAAACAGCTCAGTTTGTCACGTCTGCCCTGCTAGAGCTGCCCCAGTCAACTATAAGTGCCGTTATTGAGAAGTGGATACATCTAAGAGCAAAAACGGCTAAGCCGCCAAGTGGTAGAATACAAGCTCACAGAACAGAAAATCTTGTTCTCAGATGCAACACTCACTACAGAGTTCCAAACTGCCTCAAAGTAACGTCAGCACAAGAACTGTTAGTCGGGAGCTTTATGAAATGGGTCTCCATGGCCGAGCAGCCTAAGATCACCATGCGCAATGTCAAGCGTCGGCTGGAGTGGTGTAAAGCTCATCGCCATTGGACTTATTATTATTTTCAATGACGGCCTAGGAACAGTGGGTTAACTGCCTTGTTCAGGGGCAGAACAACAGATTTTACCTTGTCAGCTCAGGGATTCGATCTTGCAACCTTTCGGTTACAAGTCCAATGCTCTAACCACTAGGCTACCTTGCCGCCCCATCTGGCAGTCTGATGGACGAATCTGGGTTTGGCAGATGCCAGAAGAACGCCATCTGCCCCAATGCATAGTGACAACTATGCGGCAGGTAGCCTAGTGGTTAGAGCGTTGGACTTGTAACCAAAAGGTTGCAAGATCGAATCCCCAAGCAGACAAGGTAAAAAGCTGTCGTTCTGCCCCTGAACAAGGAAGTTAACCCACTGTTTGTAGACAGTCATTGAAAATAAGAATTTGTTCTTAACTGACTTGCCTAGTTAAATAAAAGGTAAAAAAATCTAACTAAAGTTTGGTGGGGGAGGAATAATAGTCTGGGGCTGTTTTTCATGGTTTGTGCTAGGCCCTTTAGTTCCAGTGAAGGGAAATCTTAATGCTACAGCATACAATGGAATTCTAGACGATTCTGTGCCCAACAGTTTGGGGAAGGCCCTTTCCTGTTTCAGCATGACAATCGGTCAACATAATTGCCTAATGCTTATGGCTGAATGGAATGGAAGCTAGTCCATGCAGCAATGTTCCAATATCTAGTGGAGAGCCTTCCCAGAAGAGTGGAGGCTATTATAGCAGCAAAGGGGGGACCAACTACATACTAATGTCCATGATTTTGGAATGAGATGTTTGACAAGCAGTTGTCCACATACTTTTGGTCATGTAGTGCATTTTAAAGACGTCCTCCAGCAGCGATTTTGTAACTTTTCCTATTAAAAAGCAATATCCCAAGTATAAATACATTAAAGTACACACACTAAAGGGTAAAACAATTTGTTGAGCAAACTTCTAAGAGTAGGGTATTCAAGGAGTTGGTCTGATGGTGTCCTCTGATTTGCCTGGCTACCCAGGCACCTGCTCCAGTCAAACACTACGCCACGACCACAGACATTAGATTATTCTCTGCAATGAGTCTGGATCATAGAGAATGATAGAGGCCTCTAGTGGTCTAAAGGCCGCATTAGCATGGACAGCGCCATTGAGGACTTCTACCATTTTAATGTAGTCAGCTGGGTGGGACTTCCATGTCCAACCGGGTCATCAGGAGAGATCAGCAAAATCATGAAGAAGAAAATCGATTACTTCAAAATGGAAATCGCCTCAATGGCGCTACCCATGCTGTCACACGCTATAATGGCACAGATATAAAGATGATTCCTCTATCTCTATGGTCTGGATCGGAGTACGTTCCTGACACTTCACCAAATGCAACATATTTCGGGGCCGTCTGATTGGTCTAGAAACCGATGGGTTGGGCCAAAGCCAGAACACACGTGGTGGAGCGATTACAAGAGTGGTGTTAAGTTTAGAGGTGGAGCAACTGAAATGTAAGATTCCCTGTGTCTGTGATGCCCGCCATTTGGTGCGACACAGACCCAGTAGCGAGCGTGGTGAAACTCAGAAGATGCTGTCTATCCTTTTCACCTGATAAAGTAATGTTAGGATATGTCAGCTATCCCGTGAGAGCCTTTGTGCAGAACCCATTAAGGTGTTTCAGATGCCAAGCTTATGGTCATATTGCAGCAGTGTGTTGGAGGGAGATTCTGAGATGTGAGAAGTGTGCAGGAGGGCAAGTAACAAAAGGAATGTGTAGTATCAGTGGAGAAAAAAAGTGTCCATTGTGGAGGTGCCCATGTTGCTGGGGATCAGAATTGCCCAGTGCAAGAAAGACCGGTTGAGGTTGCCAGGGTCAAAGTAGAACAGAAGGTGTCATATGCTGAGGCAGCAAAAAGAGTCCCGTCCTCCCAGGCCTAGTGTAGGATCAGTTAGGGTGAAAGTAGTGGAATGGGGTGATGATTTTTATGAAATTGTGGAATATAGATGTAGGGTTAAAGACAATTTATGCTTGATCCGAAAATGTGGTTGGAGGCTTCATATGGAGGGTGAGACGCAATTGCGGAGGGTGTGACGCAATTTTGTAACAATGCGGAGGGCTCCGTATTGCTCCACATTGACATGATTGGTTGATGGTAGGTGATGGCGGGAGGTCCTGTATAAACACAAACTCACTTCCTTGACAACATCCTTCACAACAGCTCTGCACTGCTCCGCGAAGCATGAATGCCCCGACTTCTGCAGAGGCCGTATCACCATAAATGCTGCACGGACAATGCAGACATCGGATTGACCACGCAGCGCCTTTTAGTTGGTGGTGCAATATGTTCCTTTTCCCCCCTTCTCTTTTTTTTTTTTTTTTTTTTTTTTTTAAACATGTAACGTGATTAACCACACACTATGTGGCAGCATGCAAACAAAATGTGCGAACGCCATGATACGGCAAAGACAACCAGTGCATTATGGAATGGCATGTGAACTTCACATGCTATCAGTAAAGAAAAAAGCCGTGAAGGAATTCAATTGTCTGATCTAACATTATTAGTATGGGGTGGAGTAGAAAATAATATCTGATATTCAATTTGGGGTATTATTCTATCTGTAAAGGGTATGAAACATGGAATGTATTCAAACTACAGAGCAATGTCCATTGGGGTGAGACACTGGACACCAGTGAATCTCTACTCATCATTTGCAGAACATTAGTGCGAATTCATGACCATCAAAAAAATCTGACTAAGGTCTTGTGCTAATATACAAATTGAGATACTGGGCATGTGATTTCATTCCACTCTGACTCCTCTCCATATTCAGAGTCATTATGCTCAACATTCTATGGAAAACTCATGAAGCATGAACTTGTTTCAATGTCATCCTGGCTGTTGTGGATTGGACAAATCACTACAGCACCACAGAGTTAGAACTAGCCTAATGTTGTATTGAGCTTTAAGTGGTCTCTGACTGTACAGCAGATCTTGGGGTGCTCTCTACATATGGTGCTAAAAAGTGCTCTATTGAGGGAAAGAAGCTAGCTATGTTTCTGTTGAAAAGTAGGTTACATTTCTGGCTACTCCAATATCAGTAGATTGTAATTCAGGCCTAATAGAATTGGCATCACACAATCATGTTTGGTCAACACAAAAAAGGGTGTGGGAGAGTAGGATTTGATGAAAAGCCAATCTAATCTCAAACATCTAAAATCACCAAAACACTCCAGAGACATTTGCATCGCGGTTCAGCATGTGAACAGGGGCCCTTGTACATATCCCCTTATGACCACCCCTTCAAACCAACATCCAAGACATCTCTATCATCTGAAATGCCATCCATTATTAAGTGTTTACAGAGAGAGTAGCAAGCTGACTGTTCTGATCTAGTCTACAGCTTTCTCCCTGTACTGTTTCCAGTAGCCTAGTTAAAGCCCTCTGATTTCTCCCTGTACTGCCAGTTGATCCACTTACACATTTCACTTTATCACATTTCATTAACACAGACACCACTAGTCGCCTGTGAAGATCACAGACGTGATCAATCAGAGCCAGATATGTACTTGCAACAGTAAGCCTGTTCAACGATACCTCTGGCACATAGAGAGCACCATGCAGAGATAAAATTACATCCTCAGAAGGACTTTGTTATGTTTGCTTACAGAGAGATATATTGGGAAACTTGGCTGCTAGACTAGAAGTGTAGCCTCGTCCCAGATCTGTTTGTGCGGTCTCGCCAATTCCTGTGGTCATTGATGTGACAATGCTCCATGCAGGATGGATACAGAGACAGACCTGATCTTATTAATCTCTGTATGTACTAAAGCTTTGCCAGTGTAACAGGGGTCCCTAGTACTGCCCCAGACTGGAAGGGAAGATCCTCTTTGGAAGGGGGCTCATCGACAAATATCCCAGTTAGTGTGATAAGGTAAGGTTTACATATAGAACGTCCAGTTGAGAGATGCAAAAAAAGATAGCAGAAGAACAATTGGGATACTGTTTGTATGGTTCTTCAAAATGTCCAGTTACAAGGAATTTAAGGGAGGGGGTAAAAGGGATGAGAGCAGGAAAAGTGATTAGACTTTAAGCTAAGATATACTTTAGTCCTCAGTTATTCCATGTTTTTTGGATCACTTCACTAACGTTTTAAATCATACAGTCAATGGGGAGTTTATCCCCACCAATGATCTTCATAAAATACAAGAGTTATCTCCTCCACTTCTTTTGTCTTTCACAAGCATGTGCTTTGTTAGGCAGTGATTCAACAATCATTCCAGCCTGAAGTGGAGCACTCCTCCCACCTCTTCAACGCCTCCATCCTCTTTTATAGATTACCATTTTAAAAGTGCACAAACTATCCAATAAACTACCTGAGTATAGGTGAGAGTTAGTGCAGTTCCTACACAATGCTGAGAGATGGTGTGTGCACCAGTGAGGGTTACTATGAGAACCATGTGCAGTGTGACTAGGGACAGACAGCCGGTTTCAGTATACTATACAACCACACATTCAGTCATAGTACACCATCATACAATAACAGTATTGATTTTGTAGATGTGTTGTGCTATAAATAATGTAAAGTACCTCTGGGGGTCAATATTCACATCTTAAGACTACAGCAAATAAGTGGTCCTGGCTAAAGAACAGAACAGCATTTCTCTTTTATCTTTTCAAATTCCACACAGAAAGGGCTGGTGTGTATTGGAGTTACGGTTTTACCATAACACATCTAACGGTCTCTTCCAACATCCACTTATTAGTAACAGTAACAATAATGCTACAGAGAGTGGAAGAAAACAATGCTCTAGTTGCTAGCACAAAAAAAACTATACAGATTAGCAACTCTGAAAAATGTGACGGTATTTTTTCCTATACATTATTATTTTATTATTCTCCATTCTTCATAATACCACCAGAAGTCTGCGTCAGAGTCATCTGCTTGGAAACAGCAGGTAAGACTGGAATACTTGAAATGCGCTACACATCGTCGACAGGCAGATCAGGGATGTTGGTCTTTGCTCGAGTGAAGAAGGCCATCTTCTCTCTGAAATCAGAAGAGAAAAGTCTTATCTTCACGAGCGTAAAAACACAACTAACAACTTTTCTACAGTGAACAGAGCAAATCTTTATTTTTCATTGCTAGGATGTGTGTTCACTGAGGCGAACGTCTTTCAGTTGCTCCAGAGCCAGCGTCAATTACTCAATCCCAGTCAACTAAGGACTAGCATTGGTCATGAAATTTAAAATGGAGAAACATCCAATACATATCGTAGCCATTTTCCCCAATTTAAAATTCCATATAATCTCATATTCCTAGACTAACAGGTATACAAACGGAATGGATGACAAATCGTAGTCCATCCAACTGAACCTAATGCTTGGAGACCTGGGTGAGAGAAGCTAAATACAATTTAAACATTGTCATTCATCTAATACATGGTGAAAGAGACAAGGATTAATGGACATACTCCTCTTACAAGAGGTCTGTTATACTATACTGTTGCTGTACCCTGTAATGTAATGTATTCTACAGTACTGACCTGAAGGACTGGACCTCAGGCACCTCTTTCCTGCTCTGGCCTCGGAGCTTGTGGACGTCCTTGGCCGCAGCACGCATCATCTTCTCCACCCTCTGCTCCTGCAGCTGCTCCTCACGGGTCTGCAGACAACATCACCACAGAGACGCTCAGAGAGAAGTTGGAGAATAGGCCTAAACAACAAATCCTGGCCAATCAACAGCTAGAACAGCATCTAACCCCTCACTTCATATTTCACAGGTGTGTATTAGAACAATGATTTATAATAAAAAAAGGTATACAGTTGAAGTCGGAAGTTTACATACACTTAGGTTGGAGACATTAAAACTAGTTTTTCAACCACTCCACAAATTTCTTGTTAACAAACTATAGTTTTGGCAAGTTGGTTAGGACATCTACTTTGTGCATGACACAAGTAATTTTTCCAACAATTGTTTACAGACAGATTATTTCACTGTATCACAATTCCAGTGGGTCAGAAGTTTACATACACTAAGTTGACTATGCCTTTAAACAGATTGGAAAATTCCAGAAAATGATGTCATGGCGTTAGATGCTTCTGATAGGCTAATTGACATCATTTGAGTCAATTACAAGTGTACCTGTGGATGTATTTCAAGGCCTACCTTCAAACTCAGTGCCTCTTTGCTTGACATCATGGGAAAATCAAAAGAAATCAGCCAAGACCTCAGAAAAACATTTGTAGACCTCCACAAGTCTGGTTCATCCTTGGGAGCAATTTCCAAACGCCTGAAGGTACCACGTTCATCTGAACAAACAATAGTACGCAAGTACAAACACCATGGGACCACGCAGCCGTCATAGCGCTCAGAAAGAAGACGTGTTCTGTCTCCTAAAGATGAATGTACTTTGGTGCGAAAAGTGCAAATCAATCCCAGAACAACAGCAAAGGACCTTGTGAAGATGCTGGAGGAAACAGGTACAAAAGTATCTATATCTACACTAAAACGAGTCCTATATCAACATAACCTGAAAGGCCGCTCAGCAAGGAAGAAGCCACTGCTCCAAAACCGCCATAAAAAAGCCAGACTACGGTTTGCAACTGCACATGGGGCCAAAGATCGTACTTTTTGGAGAAATGTCCTCTGGTCTGATGAAACAAAATTAGAACTGTTTGGCCATAATGACCATTGTTATGTTTGGAGGAAAAAGGGGGAGGCTTGCAAGCTGAAGACACCACCCCCTAACCATGAAGCACGGGGGTGGCAACATGTTGTGGGGGTGCTTTGCTGCAGGAGGGACTGGTGCACTTCACAAAATAGATGGCATCATGAGGCAGGAAAATGATGTGGATATATTGAATCAACATCTCAAGACATCAGTCAGGAAGTTAAAGCTTGGTCGCAAATGGGTCTCCCAAATGGACAATGACCCCAATCATACTTCCAAAGTTGTGGCAAAATGCCTTTAGAACAACAAAGTCAAGGTATTGTAGTGGCCATCACAAAGCCCTGACCTCAATCCTATAGAAAAATTGTGGGCAGAACTGAAAAAGCTTGTGCGAGCAAGGAGGCCTACAAACCTGACTCAGTTACACCAGCTCTGTCAGGAGGAATGGGACAAAATTCACCCAACTTGTGGGAAGCTTGTGGAAGGCTACCTGAAACGTTTGACCCAAGTGAAACAATTTAAAGGCAATGCTACCAAATACTAATTGAGTGTATGTAAACTTCTGACCCACTGGGAATGTGATGAAAGAAATAAAAGCTGAAATAAATAATTCGCTCTACTATTATTCTGACATTTCACATTCTTAAAATAAAGTGGTGATCATAACTGACCTAAGACAGGGAATGTTTACTAGGATGAAATGTCAGGAATTGTGAAAAACTGAGTTTAAATGTATTTGGCTAAGGTGTATGTAAACTTCCGACTTCAACTGTATCTACTGGGTGAGAGACTCTTCTGTCTCATAAAGTCTCCATCTGAAAGCATTTCAAGATATTCGGCACGTGACAAATAAAATAAAGTTTTATTTTGATTGAAATTGCAGCCAATTCCCTATATAGACCACGTATTAGTGATAGTGTCACGAGGATCATTGCATCTGGGCAGGTAGCCTAGTGGTTAGAGTGTTGGACTAGTAACCGAAAGGTTGCAAGATCGAATCCCCGAGCTGGCCGTTCTGCCCCTGAACAAGGCAGTTAACTCACTGTTCCTAGGCTGTCATTGAGAATAAGAATTTGTTCATAACTGACTTGCCTAGTTAACTTCTTATGGCTGCAGGGGCAGTATTGAGTAGCTTGGATGAAAGGTGCCCAGAGGTGCCCATAGTAAACTGCCTGCCCCTCAGTCCCATATGCATATTATTATTCGTATTGGATAGAAAACACTCTGAAGTTTCTAAAACTGTTTGAATGATGTCTGTGAGTATAACAGAACTCATATGGCAGGCAAAAACCTGAGAAAAAATCCAAACAGGAAGTGAGAATTCTGAGGCTGGTCGATTTTCAACTCATCGCCTATTGAAATCCCAGTGGGCTATGGATCTGTTTGCAATTCCTATGCATTCCACTAGATGTCAACAGTCTGTAGAACGTTGAATGAAGCTTATACTGTGATGTTGAGCCGGATGGGAACTGTTTGAGTCAGTGGTCTGGCAGAGTGCCAGGTCCTGGTCACGCGCATTCCACATGATATCGACTTGCATTCCATTACTTCTATAGACACAAAGGAATTCTCCGGTTGGAACGTTATTGAATATTTATGATAACATCCTAAAGATTGATTCTCTACTTAGTTTGACAAGTTTATTCGACTTGTAATATAACTTGTTGAAGTTTTCATCCGACTTTCGCATGGATCTGCGCGAGCGTTTGGATATGTGTACTAAACGTGCTAACGAAAGTAGCTACTTGGACATAAATAATGGACATTATCGAACAAAACAACAATTTAATGTGGAACTAGGATTCCTGGGAGTGCATTCTGATGAAGATCATCAAAGGTAAGGGAATATTTATGATGTAATTTCGTATTTGTTGACTCCAACATTGCGGAGAAATGTTATTTCTATCTGAGCGCCTTCTCAGATTATTGCATGGTGTGCTTTTTCCGTAAAGTTTTTTTTAAATCTGACACAGCGGTTGCATTAAGAACAAGTGTATCTTTAATTCTATGTAAAACATGTATCTCTTTCATCAAAGTTTATGATGAGTATTTCTGTTATTTGATGTGGCTCTGCAATTTCTCCGGATATTTTGGAGGCATTTCTGAACATGGCGCCAATGTAAACTGAGATTTTTTTATATAAATATGCACATTATCGAACATACATGCATTGTGTAACATGATGTCCTATGAGTGTCATCTGATGAAGATCATCAAAGGTTAGTGATTCATTTTATCTCTATTTCTGCTTTTTGTGACTCCTGTCTTTGCCTGGAAAAATGACTGTTTGTCTGTGATTTTGCGGTGACCTAACATAATCGTTTGTGGTGCTTTCGCTGTAAAGCCTATTTGAAATTGGACACTGGTGGGATTAACAACAAGATTACCTTTAAAATGGTATAAGATACATGTATGTTTGAGGAATTTTAATAATGAGATTTCTGTTGTTTGAATTTGGCGCCCTGCACTTTCACTGACTGTTGTCATATCAGCCCGTTAACGGGATTACAGCCATAAGAAGTTAAATAAAGGTAAATAAATAATAATCTCCCTCTCCCACCTGTTTCTCGGCCTGTCTGAGAAGCAAACGAAAGCGCTCGTCGTCCTGCACCCAGGTGGGGAGATCTCTGGTTCCCTGCTGCCGTGCCCTCTCCAGTTGCTCCTTCAGCTCCCTGAGGACACGCAGCTCCTGAGCCAGTCGCGTGTGGCGTGTCCTGGACACCTGCAGGTCCAGCTCTAGGTCCAGACTGGTCCGCAGCAGCCCGTCTAGGCTCCGCACCGGCACCGAGGGCTGGGGGGAAATGGTGGGTTAGTGATCTCTCACACATCTCTCTTCCTCACACACATAAGGAGGTACAGGGAGACAAAGCAGTTAAGAACAAATTCTTATCCCCAGTGGCCTCTCCTCCCAGTAGTCCTCCCTGTCCTGGACAGAGTTCACTCCTGGGCCCAGCATTAGAGGCCAGGGAATGTCAAGCTGCATTAAAAATTAAACCAGCCATTAAATATTAAGACTCACTTTTACTGAAGGCCGGGCCTCGCTAGGTCTGGGAAAGCAAAAATGTAAATGTATCCCTTTGAGAATAACTCATGTGGCCACAGCCTGAGACTCGACTGCACTATTAGACTGTCAGTTTGAACATACACACACAAAGAGTGAGAGAAACAAAGACAGAAAGAGACAGAGAGTAACAGACACAGAGAGACAGACAGAGAGAGAGACAGAGAGAGAGACAGACACAGAGAGAGAGAGACAGACACACAGAGAGAGAGAGACAGACACACAGAGAGACAGAAAGAAAGAGAGCGAGAGACAGACAGAAAGAGAGCAAGAAAGACACAGAGAGACAGACACACAGAGAGACAGACACACAGAGAGACACAGAGAAACAGAAACACGGAGAAACACAGAGAGAGAGACAAAGAGACATACAGACAGGAACAGATCGAGAGAAAGACAGACAGAGACAGACAGACAGGGACAGACAGAACAGGAAGAAAAAGTGCTTGTTATACTAAGAACCTTGGCTAACAAGACAGAAATGGAAAGTTAAATTGGTATTTATATCATAGAAACATAGAACGATAGACAGGATCTCTATTGTGTGTAAAATGATAAATACAAAGTGGGTATTTATGCAGCATAAAAATAAAGAATGATAGATAGGATCTACAGCAGGGGAAGGGAACTAGATTCAGCCGCGGGTCGATTTTTGTCGGAGCGGGTGGACAGGGGGCACACTGCAAATTGACCACAATTAATCTCAAAAAGAGAACGTATTTGAAAATATCAATAATTTCAATCATTGATTACATTGAGACATGATCACATCTCTTTTTATTTGTGGGGATACTTAGGGACAGATTTCCTAAATTACATTTTTTTAGCTGAATTCCTGGTGATTTTGCAGGATTTCTTTTAAAACAAAAAGAGAAAATCCTGACCAAACACTAAACTTTGGGATGCCTCCCACCTAATAAAAAAAAATTAAATCACTCGCAAGCCAGTTTTGGCCCACGAGCCGCCTGTTGCCAACCCCTGATCTATGTACTTTTGTGGGATGGATACTAAGTGGGTAGTTTCTACCTTCTTCATGCGCATGCTGCGTCTCTCTGATGCGTTCCTGACGAAAGGAGACTTCTTTGACAGAGTGGAGCTGTCACTGTCACTGCGGTTGATCTGATCATCACACAGTAGAACGACAAAAACAAACAGAAAGAAAACAAAGTTGGAACAAAAAGGGCATGAACGACAGCTTCCGTTGGGTTTGGGATGCTTTCCAAAGCTAAGCACAACTGAAAACAGTAGTCAAAGTGAACTGTATTTAACATTTCAGTCATGTAACAGATAACATAAAAAAAACGAGGCTATAGTTAGAGCCTATATAAATAATTCAGTTTGTCTGAATGTGTTTTTGTCTGAATGTGTTTTTGAGTAGATATGTACAAATATAAATGTATATCTAGCATAGATATGTACTACTATATATTAGATATGTACTAAATATGTCTATGTATTGTATGCACTAGAGCGGCTGCCCTCACCCGGCAGATGTACTGGCTCTGGGGCCCAGGGGAGAAGGTCTTGGAGCGGATGATGGTGTTGCCCTGGAAGAAGGCATTCTGCTGGGGAACATGGTGGGGCCGACGCTCCTTTGGCCGGACCACCGAGGAGGAGACATGGTGGTGGTGGCCGGTACTGGTCTCCTTGTTCACCTAGGGACGGAGCAGGAGAACAGTTTACAATGAAGGCTATGTTTTACATAGTCAATCTGGGCTTACAAATGTACTGTTATGTTCAATTCCAACTCTGATCAAGTCATTCATAGTCAAGTCATACAGCACATTTGTTAGTCTGCATATCAATGAGTTTGCAGAACTGTTGAGTTTGAATCAACTGAACACACATGTTTTTACTCAAATACTTCCCATGAACATCATCTGGAAATAGGTCAAATAATATCAAATAAAATAATATTCATATACAGTAGTATTTATAACAGTTAATGGATTCTCCACATACCCTCTCAGCCATGGTTCCTATTCCAGTCGGTTTGGTTGTCACCTCTCCCTCCCATTGGCTGCCGTCAGGATATAGCTCCTCCTCTTCCTCTAGAGGTCCCGCCCCCTCTACGTGGTCATCTTCCTCGTCTTCAAACACTTCACCTTCCAGCTCTTCACTGTGCCTGTAGAGGGTTGAAACACTATCAGACCGACAGAGGGAGGGAGGTAAGGAGAGAGAGGGAGGGAGCAACCTGTCAGTTATTCACCTTCCCCATTCTACATGCGAGGGGCTGTGGGGGAGGAGGGGTGGTTAGTGTGCCTCTGGGCTTTCAACATCTACACTCAATGTCTGAGCTTATTCCCGTGGGAGAGGGGGAAGGGAGGGAACAATTATTCAACTGGGGGAGGTGAGTCTGTGTGAGACACAAGATCTCCCTCATTGACCGTGACGAGTACAGAAGAAGGGCCTATCCTCTGTAGAGGTCATAATGGGGAGGAGAATAACAGGATAAAGGTTCTGTTAGTGAAGGGAGCGCTCACCATTCATCCTCCTCTGGTGCACCCTCCAGACTGCCTGCTACTCTCTCTGTGATGGGGACAGAGCTCTGGAACACACATTGTTACTCATCTGTTACATGCATTCATTACATACAGTATGTTTACACATTCATAACACTTCCATACAGATTCACCTTAACAGATCAATTTCCTTTTGAAATGCAGGCCATTGCTATAGATGATGAATGAATGTCTATGTTACCCTTTCAGACTGCAGAGTCGTCCCAGTCTTGTCCTTGTTATTGATCTGGGGCATGAAGGAGTAGCTGAGGAGGTTGTAGCTCTTGACACATCTCTCCCCAGAGGTGTTGACATCAGCCAGGCTTATCTGAGCACCAGCCTGCCCATAGGACAGGAAGCAGTACAAGAGTTAAAAAGCAGTGTACTGAACGATGTTACACACTGTTGTAACCGACTTCATGCTTGAGACAGTACGGAGTGTTAGGAAGGACAAAAAGCTCTTATCCACTAACAGCAATAAACCACTGTTATATGACTCATTGACAACACAATGGAAAGCTAAAAGGTATACATTGGAATTTCAATGTATACTTAGCAAATACACCACATACAAGTGTTTGCACTGTCTGGGTGTGGACTGTTTGTTATGTTGATACTGAATTGAGAGATGAGTGACAGACCAGCGACAGTCGTTACACTCACAAGACACTCCTCACGGCCGGACAGGCTGGTGTGGCATATGTCCACCCTCAGGGTCTTCTGCCGCAGGGCATTGTGGGCCATCTGGACACCGAAGACTTCGTTGACCTCCACAATGTCCTGGGGGAGAGAGCCGCGCGTCCGGAAGAGGCAGCAGGTGGACTCTGAGCACGGGAGCACCGCCACACGGATGTATCTATGGAGGAAACACACACAGTTAAACACCTCAAGACAATGTACACACAGATGTGTGTACAGTTGAGGACAGAATAAACATACAGTACTTTCAATACAAACAAACCTAATTGATGAGAAGTGGGAACAAAGACATCTACACACAGCATATGCACACAGTCAGTGAAAAGGTGTTTCAAATAACCAAGTAATGACAGTCATTCACTCCTAAAGCAAAGAGAAATGGCAACTTTGCTATATACATTTTGTGGTCTGGTGGCAGTACGAGGACGCTGCAATTGGAGAGCTGCGTGACGAACACGGTGAAGCGCTTGTCTTTCACCTCGTACTTCAGGCCCAGTCTGACCTGGGCACAGCCTAGTGGTCCTCCTCTCTCCTCATAGCCCAGCAGCAGCTCTGCAGGGAGGACTGACCTGGGAAAAGTGACACATACAGGGTTAGATCCACAAAGCTGCTATCAAATACAGTACCATGAAGCAAAACCCGGTTTGTGCATTAGCCACCAACCTTCCATTTGAAGTCATGTCACTGATATTCTAGTGGGGACATCAGTCTGAACAGATCTGGCTACCAGACTTCAAACACCACAGTAAGTTATGAGAGGGACATGTATGTTGCCATCAGTTATGGCCCTCAGGTTCTAGGGTCAAACAGTTCAAACAAAACATAGTACTGCAGACAGCTTGTCTCTTTCTAATAGTAATAGATACATGAATAGATAAACCATTAGATCATACATCTCCAATTTGAGTTCTACTTTTCTGAATAACTTCATTTATATACACATCTAGAAGTTACTGGGTACCCTGACCTAATCCCCCCAAAAATAGAACATCGTGTTTGACCTTAATTACTGTATATACTGCACGCCCTCCTAACATTAGTGCAATGCTAAGTGGATCAGATAGAGGTGTTAATGAAGCACCATCTTTCATTACTATCCGTGAAGGTTCAGGCTACTGAACATGGTCTTAAGTCTTGCTCCAGAGTAAAGCAATTAGGTAGACACCTCTACTCCAGGTGACCCAATGGACTTCTACAGTACCCACCTCGTCTCTGAGGGCTCGTACACCCCGCTGTCACCCGCCACCGACTCATCAGACACTGCTGATGTCACGCCCATCTTCTTAGGCCCCGCCCCCACCGTCCCTCTGGCGTGCACTATGGCATCTAGGGGGAGAGGGGGTTGGAGGAGGAGAGGAAAACAGGGAGGACAAGAGGAGTGTAGAGAAACACCTTGTCACAACCTTTCCCCCATGGCGGCCATGGGAACCGGTGCAGAGTTGCATAGCTGGAGTAAACCATACAGTTAACAGTGCGCTGTAACTTAACCCCCTCTCTCTCCCTCCTCACCCCGGTGTGCCCCCACTCGCAATCAGGTTTCAGGTGCAATCTTGAATTCCACATGAGGTGCACACCCACACCTACAGTGGGGCAAAAAAGTATTTAGTCAGCCACCAGTTGTGCAAGTTCTCCGACTTAAAAAGATGAGAGAGGCCTGTAATTTTCATCATAGGTACACTTCAACTATGACAGACAAAATGAGAGAAAAAAATCCAGAAAATCACATTGTAGGATTTTTAATGAATTTATTTGCAAATTATGGTGGAAAATACGTATTTGGTCACCTACAAACAAGCAAGATTTCTGGCTCTCACAGACCTGTAACTTCTTCTTTAAGAGGCTCCTCTGTCCTTAGGAAATGGAAGACATACAAGACCACTGATAATCCCCCTCGATCTGGGGCTCCACGCAAGATCTCACCCCGTGGGGTCAAAATGATCACAAGAACGGTGAGCAAAAATCCCAGAACCACACAGGGGGACCTAGTGAATGACCTGCAGAGAGCTGGGACCAAAGTAACAAAGCCTACCATCAGTAACACACTACGCCGCCAGGGACTCAAATCCTGCAGTGCCCCCTGCTTAAGCCAGTACATGTCCAGGCCCGTCTGAAGTTTGCTAGAGAGCATTTGGATGATCCAGAAGAAGATTGGGAGAATGTCATATGGTCAGATGAAACCAAAATAGAACTTTTTGGTAAAAACTCAACTCGTCGTGTTTGGAGGACCAAGAATGCTGAGTTGCATCCAAAGAACACCATACTTACTGTGAAGCATGGGGGTGGAAACATCATGCTTTGGGGCTGTTTTTCTGCAAAGGGACCAGGACGACTGATCCGTGTAAAGGACAGAATGAATGGGGCCATGTATCGTGAGATTTTGAGTGAAAACCTCCTTCCATCAGCACGGGCATTGAAGATGAAACGTGGCTGGGTCTTTCAGCATGACAATGATCCCAAACACACCGCCAGCCAACGAAGGAGTGGCTTCGTAAGAAGCATTTCAAGGTCCTGGAGTGGCCTAGCCAGTCTCCAGATCTCAACCCCATAGAAAATCTTTGGAGGGCGATGAAAGTCCGTGTTGCCCAGCAACAGCCCCAAAACATCACTGCTCTAGAGGAGATCTGCATGGAGGAATGGGCCAAAATATCAGCAAGTGTGTGAAAACCTTGTGAAGACTTACAGAAAACGTTTGACCTCTGTCATTGCCAACAAAGGGTATATGACAAAGTATTGAGATAAACTTTTGTTATTGACCAAATACTTATTTTCCACCATAATTTGCAAATAAATTCATTAAAAATCCTACAATGTGATTTTCTGGATTTTTTTTTCTCATTTTGTCTGTCATAGTTGAAGTGTACCTAGGATGAACATTACAGGCCTCTCTCATCTTTTTAAGTCGGAGAACTTGCACAACTGGTGGCTGACTAAATACTTTTTTGCCCCACTGTACTACAGTGGATGAGGTGGAAGCCTGACCTTTCAGTCCAATAAAGTTAGTCTTGAATGGAGGTGTGCGTTACATCACAAGCGCCTGCTAATACAGCTCTCTCTCTCTGGGTCACACTGTGCAGGCTAATACAGCCCTGTCTCTCTCTCTGGGTCACACTGTGCAGGCTAATACAGCTATTTCTCTCTCTCTAGGTCACACTGTGCAGGCTAATACAGCTCCCTCTCTGGGTCACACTGTGCAGGCTAATACAGCCCTGTCTCTCTCTCTGGGTCACACTGTGCAGGCTAATACAGCCCTGTCTCTCGCTCTGGGTCACACTGTGCAGGCTAATACAGCCCTGTCTCTCTCTCTGGGTCACACTGTGCAGGCTAATACAGCCCTGTCTCTCTCTCTAGGTCACACTGTGCAGGCTAATACAGCTCCCTCTCTGGGTCACACTGTGCAGGCTAATACAGCCCTGTCTCTCTCTCTGGGTCACACTGTGCAGGCTAATACAGCCCTGTCTCTCTCTCTAGGTCACACTGTGCAGGCTAATACAGCTCCCCCTCTGGGTCACACTGTGCAGGCTAATACAGCCCTGTCTCTCTCTCTGGGTCACACTGTGCAGGCTAATACAGCTCTCTCTCTAGGT
Organism: Salvelinus fontinalis; assembly: GCF_029448725.1. Taxonomy (NCBI): domain Eukaryota; kingdom Metazoa; phylum Chordata; class Actinopteri; order Salmoniformes; family Salmonidae; genus Salvelinus; species Salvelinus fontinalis. Next base: position 27,596,724 of record NC_074677.1, read on the forward strand.
CACACTGTGCAGGCTTGCCATTATGCAACTAAACATCTACTACTACAGGAAACCTATATCCTGCTCCCTGACGTAAACTGAAACACCCATATACACTGAGTGTACAAAACATTAGGGACACCTTCCTAATATTGAGTTGCACCCCCTTTTGCCCTCAGAGAAGTCTCAATTAGTCGGGGCATGGACTCTGCAAGGTGTCGAAAGTATTCAATAGGGATGCTGGGATGTTGACTCCAATGCTTCCCACAGTTGTGTCAAGTTGGCTGGATGTCCTTTGGGTGGTGGACCGTTCTTGATACACATGGGAAACTGTTGAGTGTGAAAAACCCAGCTGAGTTGCAGTTCTTGACACTAAAATTGGTGCACCTGGCACTTACTACTATACCCCGTTCAAAGGCACTTAAATCTTGTCTTGCCCATTCACCCTCTGAATGGCACACACACAATCCATGTCTCAACTATCAAGTCTTAAAACTCATTTTTTAACCTGTCTCCTCCCTTCCATCTACACTGATTTAAGTGTATTTAATAGGTGACATTAATAAGGAATCGTAGCTTTCACCTGGTCAGTCTATGTCTTGGAAAGAGCATGTTCTGTACACTCAGTGTATATTTACGTTCATATCTTAGTGTGTTGCTGACACTGATATTTCTATGACTTGTAATGCGTTTTGTGTGGATCTTAAACATATTCATTCTTTACGGTTCACAATGGACATGAGGACCATACAGTCCACTATACACCAACACTACACAAGTCTACAGTAGCAGGTAAAACAATCGCTCTCCTGACATTAAAAGAGAGCTTAAATAATATCAGATAGACAGAAAGTGACTGTACCTTTAAACATCTCTCCAGCTATGGTATTGGCATCCTGCTCCACCCCTCCAGGGTGCTGCTGCTCCTCCTTGTCCAACCCCAGCCCTAGCTCAGTCAGCCTGCTATGCAGCTCCATGTCCAGCCCCCCACCTGGGCCCCCTGGTCCCGCAAACCTCTCCCCGGAGAGGAATATAGAGTCCGTGACCAGCGGCGAGCAGGGCGGCGAGAGCGACGACATTGAAGACCTCGGCGACAGTGAACTGATCGACCTTGGCGTCTCTGATAGTCTCAGCGCCTGTAGCCTGGTTCTGGCCTCTGCTCCCCCACCGACAACACCCCCCTTGTCACCCGCTCTCTCTCCCCCAGCGACCACCTCGTGTTCGTGGATGGTGGTGATGGAGCTGGAGGGCCGGTAGCTGACCCCTGGGCCACCCTCCTGCAGTAGGGAGTCCAATTTGTTCTGGAAGTCTGGGTCTCTCAGCTCAGGCTGCTCCAGGTAGATATCTGTGAAGCTCAGGGAGGAGGTGGAGCCCAGGGATGACGTTGTGGCCAAAGAGCCCCGGCTGGAGGTCAGAGAGCCACGGCTGCTGCCTGAGGAACACGACAGTGTGCTGGCCGAAAGACTGCAAGAAGAGAGATGGGGAGGAGAGAGAGGCAGAGAGGCAGGGAGGCAGGGAGGCAGGGAGGCAGGGAGGCAGGGAGGCAGGGAGGGAGGGAGGGAGGGAGGGAGGGAGGGAGGGACAGAGAGGAGAGGGTTGGATGAGGAGGAAGATGGAAAGAAAATTTGACAGAAAGAAGGCATAGAGAGGGGAGATGGAGAGGAGAGAGAAAATCAGAGGAGAGGATGGGGAGGAGGAGAGAACAATACAGAAAGAGGGCAGCGAGAGAGAGAAAATTGGGGGCAGCAAAAAGGAGGGAGCGAAAAGCGGAGTGGACGGGGGATAAAGGGAGAGAGAGGACCACAGTGTTAGAAGAGCTAGGAGCGTACTCCAACCAAATTTTCCTCATTTTGTTCTCCTCTGTTCCCCCATCTTTTGGCCCTCAGTAACTTCAAATGCAGTGTCTACTCGACAGAAAACATAGTAATTAAAGCTTGGCAAGCTCATTAGGAAAGACACAGGGGAGTTTTTCTCTGCATCTCAGCCCTTTGATGTATATCAGCTAGAAACAGGATGAATTATACATGATAGGAACAAAAACAGAGAGAGAAAGAGACTAACACTATTGTTGAAGTTATTTGTTTGATTAAACGAGAGTATGAAGAGCACCTTTTGAAAAAAGCTTTAATACATATATGACTCTCTTACAGAGATATCACATCTTATAAAACACAGCTTCAGTTTCAGAGTCCATTTTTGAAACACACTCCTGTTTCAGAGCTGAAATTCAAATTGACTTTACAAAAACAGTATAGTATAGGTATAGGACACATCTTAAGCTTTTAGGGTAAAGGTTAAATTCGCAATGTCATATCCCTCTCTCATTCTCTTTTAAGACCAACAGTCCCTCATAGAACTGAATGAATCATACGAGCCACTCAGAAGATAAAATACTGTAGTCTAGAATCTTATGTGAATTTATGGAGCTCTATAAATGAAAGACATTCGTTTAAGATGAGGTGAATGTAGACCTTTGAAGACCCTGGATTGAAGTTTCACTCCTTCCCCTCAAAGGGTTGTGGGTAGGCTCAAGGCACCAGGCAGGGTTGTGAGGTAAATCTAAAATGCCAAGCCCTCCACAGTTAAAATGTTGCCCATGTCTCCAAGGTCTTCTTATTTATTTGGAATATGCGCATTCAGTTCAGTTGTGCAATAGGAGTTTACATTTTAAGTCGATACATTTAAGTGATTGTACCTCCTGAACTGGCAGCGTGGTAGTGGTGTGTTACAGCTGGGTGACAGTTGCTGAATGTGTTGTTTAGGCGAGTAAATGTACCTCTTGAGCTGAGTGTGTAGTGATGAGGCCAGGCGAACCATCTCCTCCAGCTCTCTCACCAGCTTGTTCCTCTTACAGTGCAATCTCAATCTGATAGAAAAGACAAAACACCAGAAATGTTAGGTAAAAAAAATGATAATGTAGTAGCAAGCAGAAGAAACAATCAACTACATGACCATACAATTACAACATCTTAATACAATGTTCTTACAAACAAAATAATTACAGAATTATAAACAGTTATAAGAGCTAAAGGTTATTTTCTTCCTCAACGAGCAGATACTTCTGACTTTAGATATTAAACCAGCTTGTTAAAAAAGGCTATTTTGCGTCCACCCTACATCCCCTGTTTGTGATGCTTGGGTTACATATGGGAGAGAGAGATGAGTGGGGGAGAGTGAAAGAAAATTAGAGCAGGAAAGAGGATATATGGGAAAGTAAGAGAGAAATAGAAGAGAAAGAGCGAAAATAGGCCTAATTGGTGTAGTCCCCTTGGTTACCCCATCCAGAGTGCAGATTTCCAACAACTAAACATTAAGTATGGACCTTAGAGAAGGCTAGTTCCAGGTAAGAGGCTAGGGGGAGGGACTTCTACACTACACTATCAATGTCTATGGTCTGTGATCCAATCACAACCATGAACCAGGAATGTCATGAAAAAGGGCTATGCGGATCAAAGCATCCAACACAACAAAAAGAGCAGAGGTAACCAACCGTGTGTTGTGTGTCTTGGAGTTAACTCTTACAGGGTTGACAGACTAACATTTTGTAAACAGAGTGCAGTGCTTTTCAACCTGGTTGACAGTAATGTTGATTGAACCCTGCAAGAGGTCAATGTGTTTTCCATAGTTAGAAACCAGAATGAACACTATTTGTTTAGCTCTCTGTAGGCCCAGAGCCAAGGGGTCCCATCTAACAACAGGTCCCCATCAGGGAGTAGACCTTCTGGGTTTATGTAACAGTCATATTACTTACACCATGTCTTTTCACTGCAGTTAAAGTACAGTAGAGTAGGTTGTTATCAGCAGGGCAGTGGGCCTTGCTCTGCCTATCTATTCCCTGTCAGTGAATATACTGTAGCCTAGTTCCAGCGGGGTTTCAATGGCCTCCTCTCTCCTTCACGCAACAGCCCCGCTGACCCGTTCCCTCACTAGCATTAACAGGTGCTGTATAAAACAAATTTAAAAATGCACTCTTTTTGCGAGGTGCTGACTAATGGAACACAAACTCCAAAAAGTGGCAAAAGTTCACTGAGAAGAGAGAGTGACTAATTTCATCTCCTGTATTATTGTATGTGACCATGATGCTTTCCTGGTGTGCAGCTCTGTTCCCTTTCTCATTTATCCCTCTTTCCCTGGCCATGATCACTCAATATGTCTGCAAGCCCCATGTTGACCAAGGTTTCCCCCACCTTTACTGCCCAAACAATTTAGCCTCACACTGTTCTAATTAAACAATTTTGTGTTTGCTGCCCACAATGTTTGCAGCGACTTTGCACCCCGCCAAGTAGCTATAAATCCTCTCCCCTCACCTCTCGGTCAGGGCCTTGCTCTGGTTGTCCCTGGCAGCCTGCAGGTCTCTCTCAAGCCTTTTCTTCTGTGTCTCTATCTTCTCCTGGTCATCAGGCACTTTCTTGCAAGGCTTGATGTATTGCAGCTCCTTGAGTAGCTCCTCCTTCTCATTGATGAGGATGAGGCGGTCACGCTCTGGGTCCAGCAGCCCTGGCCATGCCTCACTGTCCAGCTTGGCTATCTGCACCTCGATGGTGGCAATCCTGGAGGTGGAGGGAGGAGAGCACAGAGAGTGTATATTTAATGTTCTATTATGTTGTATTTATATGTTCTCCTTTTCTAAGGCCCTGCAATAGACTTGAGTCCAGGGGGTGTACTTGTACATCAAGCTGCCTGATGCTACAAAAACAGGAAACAGGCTCCTACGAGCCGTTCCAGCTCACACAAGCCAAGGCTTCTTGTAAGGCTACTTAAGTTCTATTTAATTGTGTGGAGGAGGGAAGGTTTAAAAGACATATGACTTATTAGGCTTCTAAGTCATTATAAGGGCTCATGAGCTAATCAAATGGCTACCAACACTATTTGCATTTCACCCCTACTCTTTTACACCACTGCTACTCTCTGTTATTATCTATGCATAGTCACTTTAATAACTCTACCTACATGTACACAATACCTCGACTAACCGGTGCCCCCGCACATTGACTGTACATAGTCTCGCTATTGTTATTTTACTGCTGCTCTTTAATTACTTGTTACTTATATAACTCAGCAAAAAAAGAAACGTACCTTTTTCAGGACCCTGTCTTTCAAAGAAAATTTGTAATGATCCAAATAACTTCACAGATCTTCATTGTAAAGGGTTTCAACACTGTTTCCCATGCTTATTCAATGAACCATAAACAATTCATGAACATGCACCTGTGGAACGGTCTTTAAGACACTAACAGCTTACAGACGGTAGGCAATTAAGGTCACACTTTTCAGGGAAGTTACGAACCAATATACACAGGCAGTTAGGAAAGCAAAGGCTAGCTTTTTCAAACAGAAATGTGCATCCTGTAGCACAAACTACAAAAAGTTCTGGGACACTAAAGTCCATGGAGAATAAGAGCACCTCCTCCCAGCTGCCCACTGCACTGAGGCAAGGAAACACTTACCACTGATAAATCCACAATAATTGAGAATTTCAATAAGCATTTTTCTACGGCTGGCCATGCTTTCCACCTGGCTACCCCTACCCCGGTCAACAGCTCTGCACCCCCCACAGCAACTTGCCCAAGCCTCCCCCATTTCTCCTTCACCCAAATCCACATAGCTGATGTTCTGAAAGAGCTGCAAAATCTGGATCCCTACAAATCAGCTGGGCTAGACAATCTGGACCCTCTCTTTCTAAAATTATCCGCCACAATTGTTGCAACCCTTATTACTAACCTGTTCAACCTTTCTTTCGTATCATCTGAGATCCCTAAAGATTGGAAAGCTGCCACGGTCATCACCCTCTTCAAAGGGGGAGACACTCTAGACCCAAACTGTTACAGACCTATATCTATCCTACCCTGCCTTTCTAAAATCTTCGAAAGCCAAGTTACCAAACAGATCACCGACCATTTCGAATCCCACCGTACCTTCTCCGCTATGCCATCTGGTTTCTGAGCGGGTCATGGGTGCAACTCAGCCACGGTCAAGGTCCTAAACGATATCAAAACCCCCATCGATAAGAGACAATACTGTGCAGCTGTATTCATCGACCTGGCCAAGGCTTGACTCTGTCAATCACCACATTCTTATCGGCAGACTCAACAGCCTTGGTTTCTCAAATTACTGCCTCGCCTGGTTCACCAACTACTTCTCTGATAGAGGTCAGTGTGTCAAATCGGAGGGCCTGTTGTCCGGACCTCTGGCAGTCTCTATGGGGATGCCACAGGGTTCAATTCTCGGGCCGACTCTTTTCTCTGTATACATCAATGATGTCACTCTTGCTGCTGGTGATTCTCTGATCCACCTCTACACAGACGACACCATTCTGTAAACTTCTGGCCCTTCCTCGGACACTCAATCAATCAAGTTTATTTTATATAGCCCTTCGTACATCAGCTAATATCTCGAAGTGCTGTACAGAGACCCAGCCTAAAACCCCAAACAGCTAGAATGCAGGTGTAGAAGCACGGACACTGTGTTAACAAACTTCCAGACGATCTTCAACGCCATACAACTCTCCTTCTGTGGCCTCCAACTGCTCTTAAATGCAAGTAAAACTAAATGCATGCTCTTCAACCGTTCGCTGCCCGTACCTGCCCGCCCGTCCAGCATCACTACTCTGGACGGTTCTGACTAAGAATATGTGGGCTACTACAAATACCTAGGTGTCTGGTTAGATTGTAAACTCTCCTTCCAGACTCACATTAAGCATCTCCAATCCAAAATGAAATCAAGAATCGGCTTCCTATTTCGCAACAAAGCATCCTTCACTCATGCTGCCAAACATACCCCCGTAAAACTGACTATACTACCGATCCTTCATTTCGGCGATGTCATTTACAAAATAACATCCAACACTCTACTCAGCAAATTTGATGCAGTCCATCACAGTGCCATCTGTTACCAAAGCCCCATATACTACCCACCACTGTGACCTGTATGCTCTCGTTGGCTGGCCCTCGCTTCATATTCGTTGCCAAACCCACTGGCTCCAGGTCATCTATAAGTCTTTGCTAGGTAAAGCCCCACCTTATCTCAGCTCACTGGTCATCATAGCAGCACCCACCCGTTGCACGCGCTCCAGCAGGTATATTTCACTGCTCATCCCCAAACATAACACCTCCTTTGGCTGCCTTTCCTTCCAATTCTCTGCTGCCAATGACTGGAACGAATTACAAAAATCCCTGAAACTGGAGACTTATATCTCCCTCACTAACTTTAAGCACCAGCTGTCAGAGCAGCTCACAGATCACTGCACATAGCCTATCTGCAAATAGCCCATCCAACTACCTCATCCCCATACAGTTGTTTATTTTTTTGCTCCTTTGCACCCCAGTGTCTCTACTTGCACATTCATCTTCTGCACATCTATCACCCCAGTGTTAAATTGCTAAATTGTAATTATTTCCACACTATGGCTTATTAATTGCCTTACCTTATTTGCACACATTGTATAGACTTTTCTATTGTGTTATTGACTGAATGTTTGTTAATTCCATGTGTACCTCTGTGTTGTTGTTTGTGTCGCACTGCTTTGCTTTATCTTGGCCAGGTCGCAGTTGTAAATAAGAACTTGTTCTCAACTAGCCTACCTGGTTAAATAAAGGTGAAATAAAAATTTAAAAAACAGTTGTGAAAACTTAGGACACTAAAGAGGCCTTTCTACTGACTCTGAAAAACACAAAAAGAAAGGGTCCCTGCTTATCTGTGTGAATGTGCCTTAGGCATGCTGCAAGGAGGCATGAGGACTGCAGATGTGGCCAGGGCAATACATTGCAATGTCCGTACTGTGAGACACCTAAGACAGCACTATAGGGAGACAGGATGGACAGCTGATCGTCATCGCAGTGACAGACTACATCTAACAACACCTGCACAGGATCAGTACATCCGAACATCACACCTGCGGGACAGGTACAGGATGGCAACAACTGCCCGGGTTACACCAGGAACGCACAATCCCTCCAATGCTCAGACTGTCCGCAATAAGCTGAGAGAGGCTGGACTGAGGGCTTGTAGGCCTGTTGCAAGGCAGGTCCTCACCAGACATCACTGGCGACAACATCGCCTATGGGCACAAACCCACCGTCGCTGGACCAGTCAGGACCGGCAAAAAGTGCTCTTCACCGACGAGTCGCGGTTTTGTCTCACCAGGTGTGATGGTCGCGTTTATCGTCGAAGGAATGAGCGTTACACCGAGGCCTGTACTCTGGAGCGGGAACGATTTGGAGGTGGAGGGTCCGTCATGGTCTGGGGGCGGTGTGTCACAGCATCATCGGACTGAGCTTGTTGTCATTGCAGGAAATCTCAACGCTATGCGTTACAGGGAAGACATCCTCCTCCCTCATGTGGGATGAGATGTCAGTGTTCTGCCATGGCCAGCGAAGAGCCCGGATCTCAATCCCATTGAGCACGTCTGGGACCTGTTGGATCGGAGGGTAAGGGCTAGGGCCATTCCACCCAGAAAAGTCTGGGAACTTGCAGGTGCCTTGGTGTAAAAGTGGGGTAACATCTCACAGCAAGAACTGGCAAATCTGGTGCAGTCCATGAGGAGGAGATGCACTGCAGTACTTAACTTCTTATGGCTGAGGGCAGTATTGAGTAGCTTGGATGAATAAGGTCCCCAGAGTAAACTGCCTACTCCTCAGTCCCAGTTGCTAATATATGCATATTATTAGTATATTTGGATAGAAAACACTCTGAAGTTTCTGAAACTGTTTGAATGATGTCTGTGAGTATAACAGAACTCATATGGCAGGCAAAAACCTGAGAAAAAATCCAACCAGGAAGTGGGAAATCTGAGGTTGGTCAATTTAACTCAGCCCCTACTGAAGATACAGTGGGATATTGGTCATGTTGCACTTCCTAAGGCTTCCACTAGATGTCAAACGTCTTTAGAAACTTGTTTGAGGCTTCTACTGTGAGGTGGGGCTGAATGAGAGGGGTATGAGTCAGAGGTCTGGCAGAATGCTTTGAACTCGTTCATGTGAGAGCGAGCTCTGTTCCATTTGCTTTTCTGAAGACAAAGGAATTCTCCGGTTGGAACATTATTGAAGATGCATGTTAAAAACATCCTAAAGGTGGATTCTATACATCGTTTGACATGTTTCTACGGACTGTAACGGAACTTTTTGACATTTCGTCTGCTCCTAGTGAACGCGCTTCGTGACTTTGGATTTGTTCACAAAACGCGCTAACAAAAGTAGCTATTTAGACATAAATGATGGACATTATCGAACAAAACAAACATTTATTGTGGAACTGGGATTCCTGGGAGTGCATTCTGATGAAGATCATCAAAAGTAAGTGAATGTTTATAATGTTATTTCTGACTGCACAATATGGCGGATATCTTTGTCTTGTTTGGGCTCTGAGCGCCGTACTCAGATTATTGCATGGTTTGCTTTTCCGTAAAGCTTTTAAAAAATATATATCTGACACAGCGGTTGCATTAAGAAGTGGATCTAAAATTCCATGTATAACACTTGTATCTTTGATCAACGTTTATTATGAGTATTTCTGGAAAGATGTGGCTTTCTGCAAAATCACCGGATGTTTTTGGAACTACTGAACATAACGTGCCAATGTATAATGAGATTTTTTTATATAAATATGAACTTTACCGAACAAAACAAACATACATGTATTGTGTAACATGAAGTCCTATGACTGTCATCTGATGAAGATCCTCAAAGGTTAGTGATTCATTTTATCTCTATTTCTGCTTTTTGTGACTCCTGTCGTTGGCTGGAAAAATGGCAGTGTTTTTCTGTGACTTGGCGGTGACCTAACATAATCGTTTGTGGTGCTTTCGCTGTAAAGCCTTTTTGAAATCGGACACTGTGGTGGGATTAACAACAAGATTACCTTTAAAATGGTATAAGATACTTGTATGTTTGAGGAATTTTAATTATGAGATTTCTGTTTGAATTTGGCGCCCTGCACTTTTCACTGGCTGTTGTCATATCGATCTCGTTAACGGGATCGCAGCCATAAGAAGTTAATGCAGCTGGTGGCCACACCAGATACTGACTGTTACTTTTGATTAACCCCCCCCATTTGGTCATGGACACATTATTCCATTCCTGTTAGTCACATGTCTGGAACTTGTTCCATTTGTCTCAGTTGTTGAATCTTATTTTCATACAAATATTTACACATGTTAAGTTTGCTGAAAATAAACACAGCTGACAGTAAGAGGACGTCACTTTTTTTGCTGAGTTTATATATAGACTGATGGGTTGGGAATGATGGGAATGGGTCATCTGGGTTACACAAGTTACCTTCTATTTGCTTCTTCATACTTCAGGCTCAGTCGCACCTTCTCTGCCAAGTTGTTGGTGTTGGTCACAAACTATATCAAACAAAAATCAAGGTGTGTGACAACGCTACATTCTGATCAATTAGTGACGCAACCAGTATCTGTGCATTGTAACCTTGTTCCTGTTCATTGGGGCACACCAAAGGAAAACATTTTGAGACGGAAAATTAAAACAAAGCATTTCCTATTGGACAAGTCCAGGTATTCGCTCACAATTTCAGTCTATTAACTTCCGTGCCAAATGAACAGACCCCCCCCCCCCCCCGCTCACCTCAGCAGGTATGTTGGTCTGGGATCCGGTTTCGGAGTAGAGGCGAGGGATGGACAGCTCAGAGTTGGCCAGGGAGGGGCTACTGCCCCACAGGTCAGACTGAGAACCCACTGAGTCCAACTGGAAGCCATCCTTAAGCACCGCTAGTTTCTACAGGGAGAGGAGACCAACACATACAGACTTAACAAAATCAGAGATAGTGAAATCAAAATGGAATCACGCATAGTATGTTTTATGACCTTTGCTGTGTGTCTTACATTCACAAAGCTCCTATCCTATGGTTTAAATCTATAACACATATCATCATCAGAGATAAGCAGTTACCTGTGTCTCTGTCTAAAAAGGAAACACCAACATAAAGTGTCCTAAAACCTGTTTGGGATAGGGGGCAGCATTTTCACTTTTGCATGAAATGCGTGCCCAGAGTAAACTGCCTGCTACTCTGTCCCAGATGCTAATATATGCATATTATTAGTAGTATTGGATAAGAAAAACACTCTGAAGATTCTAAAACTGTTTGAATGATGTCTGTGAGTATAACAGAACTCATATGGCAGGCGAAAACCTGAGAAAAATCCAACCAGGAAATGGGAAATCTGAGGTTTGTAGTTTTGCAAAGCTTGGCCTACCGAATACACAGGGTCTATGGGGTTAAGTTGCACTTCCTAAGGCTTCCACTCGATGTCAACCGTCTTTAGAAACTTGTTTCAGACTTCTGCTATAAAGGGGGGAATGGGAGCTAAATGAGTCAGTGGTCTGGCAGAGTGTCTCAGGCTCGTGACGCACTCTCCCGACAGAGTTAGCTCTCGTTCCAATGCTTTGCTACAGACGATGGAATTCTCCGGTTGGAACATTATTGATGATTTATGTTAAAAACATCCTAAAGATTGATTCCATACATCGTTTGATATGTTTCTACGACCTGTAACGGAACTTTGAGTTTTTTTCTGGACCTAGTGCTCATGAAGATGGATTACTGGGCTGAACACGCTAACAACTAGTGGCTATTTGGACATAAATGATGGACTTTATGGAACAAATCAGTCATTTATTGTCAAACTGGGATTCCTGGGAGTGCATTCTGATGAAGATCAAAGGTAAGTGAATATTTATCATGTTATTTCTAACTTCTGTTGACTCCAACATGGCGGAAATTTCTTTGGCTGGATTGGGCTCTGAGCGCCGTACTCAGATTATGATTTTTCCGTAAGGTTTTTTTTATTTTATTTTTTTTATCTGACACAGCGGTTGCATTAAGGAGAAGTCTATCTTTAATTCTGTGAATAACACTTGTATCTTTTATCAATTTTTATTATGAGTATTTCTGGGATTTCTGTGGCTATCTGCAAGATCACCAGATGTTTTGGAATCAAAACATTACTGCACGTAACGCGCCAATGTAAACTGAGATTTTTGGATATAAATATGCACATTATCGAACAAAACATACATGTATTGTGTAACATGATGTCCTATGAGTGTCATCTGATGAAGATCATCAAAGGTTAGTGATTCATTGTATCTATATTTCTGCTTTTTGTGACTCCTGTCTTTGGCTGGAAAATGTCTGTTTTTTGACTTGGCTCTGAACTAACATAATCATATGTTGTGCTTTCGCTGTAAAGCCTTTTTGAAATCGGACAAATGGAAGATAAACAAGATGTTTATCTTCCATTTGCTGTATTGGACTTGTTAATGTGTGAAAGTTACATATCTCAAAAAAATATTTTTTAATTTCCCGCGCTGCCTTTTCAGCAGAATGTTGGCGAGGGGTTCTGCTAGCAGTACGCCTGCGCTAGAAAGGTTAATATGGTGTTGGGCCACCATGAACCAGAACAGTTTCAATGCACCGTGGTATAGATTCTACAAGGGTCTGGAACTCTATTGTAGGAATGCGACACCATTCTTTCACAATACATTCCATAACTTGGTGTTTTGTTAATGGTGGTGCAAAACACTGTCTCAGTCGCCACTTCAAAATGTTCGATTGGGTTGAAGCCTGGTGACTGACATGGCATATATCATTTTCATATTTATCAAACCATTCAGTGACCACTCGTGCCCTGTGGATGGGGGCATTGTCATGCTATGTGGGCATAACCATGGTACCCAAAAGAATGGCCTGCCCTATATTTTTATACATGACCCTAAGCATGAGGGGATGTTAATTTCTTTATTATTTCAGGAACCATACCTGTGTGGAAGCACCTGCTTTCAATATACTTTGTTTCCCCCAAATACTCAAGCGTTTCAATATTTTGGCAGATACTTGTAGACGAGTACTGTACATTGTATGAAGATGTGTTTTTGAAATGTGAAACCTTTTCGCAACAGTGGCCAAAAACAGTAACCTACTGTTAAATCTGTGCTGATCTTCAAGGTTGTTGATAGATATCATACATGGCTCAGCACTGAAGCATGGAGTGGAATAAACCTCATCTTGACTATTGTAAACACTTAAAGTAGAAACAGCAAAGAAGACGGCCACTGAGGCTCCCCTTGGACACAATGCTGACTGAGTAGGGCAGGCTTCATACAGTACAGTTACATGCACAATGATATGATTGTGAATGGTCAGAATAATACACTGAACAAAAATATAAGCAACATGTATGCAACAGTGTTAGTCTCATGAGCTAAAATTAAAGATCCCAGAACTTGTCCATACTCACAAAAAGCTTATTTCTCAAAAAAGGTTGTGCACAAATTTGTTTACATCCCTTTTAGTGAGCATTTCTTCTTTGTCAAGATAATCCAGCCACCTGACAGGTGTGGCATATCAAGAAGCTGATTAAACAGCATGATCATTACACAGGTGAACCTTGTGCTGGGGACAAGAAAAGGCCACTCTAAAATGTACAAATTTGTCACACAATACAATGCCACAGACAACTCAAGTTGAGGGAGTGTGCAATTGGCATGCTGACTGCAGGAATGTTCACTACAGCTGTTGCCAGAGAATTGAATGTTCGTTGCTCTACCATAAGCTGCCTCCGTCATTTAGAGAATTTGGCATAAAGTCCAACCGGCCTCACAACCGCAGACCACCTCGCCAGCCCAGGACCTCCACAGCCGGCTTCTTCACCGGCAAGATCGTCTGAGACCAGTCACCCAGACAGCTGACGAAACTCAGGGAGTATTTCTGTCTGTAATAAAGCCCTTTTGTGGGGAAAAAGTCATTTTGATTGGCAGGTCCTGGCTCCCCAGTCCTCCCAGGCCCACCCATGGCTGCACCCCGGCCCAATCATGTGAAATTTATTTCAATTGTCTGATTTCCTTATATGAACTGTAACCCAGAAAAAAAAATCTAAATTGTTGCATGTTGCGTTTTTGTTCCATATAGATCGATTTATACACACACAACATCAGTCTACCTTACGGGACTTTGATAAATGCAGAAAATAGCCAATCAAAATAAACGTTCTACCACAGTGACCATGGTTTGTTTGTGACGCGTATTTTTCATTCTGAGTTTGGACATACAGTGCCATTGGAAAGTATTCAGACCGCTTAACCTTTTCCACATTTTGTAACAGCCTTATTCTAAAATGTATTGTTTTTTTCCCCCTCATTAAATGTACACAATACCCCATAATGACAAGCAAAAACAGGTTTAGAACATTTTGCTAATTTATTACAAATTTAAAACTGAAATAACAAATTTGCGTAAGTATTCAGACCCTTTACTCAGTACTTTGTTGAAGCACTTGTCAGGTCTCTCCAGAGATGTTCGATCGGGTTCAAGTCCGGGCCCTGGTTGGGCCACTCAAGGACATTCAGAGACTTGCCCCGAAGCCACTCCTGTGTTGTCTTGGCTGTGTGCTTAGGGTCGTTGTCCTGTTGGAACGTAAACCTTCACTCCAGTCGGAGGTCCTGAGCGCTCTGGAGCAGGTTTTCATCGAGGATCTCTCTGTACTTTGCGCAGTTCAACTTACCCTCGATCCTGGACTAGTCTCCCAGTCCCTGCCGATGAAAAACATCCCCACAGCATGATGCTGCCACCACCATGCTTCACCGTAGGGATAATGCCTGGTTTCCTCCAGATGTGACGCATAGAATACAGGCCAAAGAGTTCAATATTGGTTTCATCAGACTAAAGAATCTTGTTTCTCATGGTCTGAGAGTCTTTAGGTGCCTTTTTGGCAAACTCCAAGCGGGCTGTCTTTTACTGAGGAGGTGGCTTCCATCTGGCCACTCTACCTTAAAGGCCTGATTGGTAGAGTGCTGAAGAGATGGGAGAAACTTCCAGAAGGACAACCATCTCCACAGGAGGAACTCTAGAGCTCTGTCAGTGACCATCAGATTCTTGGTCACCTCCCTGACCAAGGCCCTTCTCCCCCAATTGCTCAGTTTGGCCAGGCAGACAGCTCTGGGAAGAGTCTTGGTGGTTCCAAACGACTTTCATTTAAGAATGATGGAGGCCACTGTGTTCTTGGGGACCTTCAACGCTGCAGACATGTTTTGGTACCCTTCCCCAGATCTGTGCCTCGACACAATCTTGTCTCAGAGCTCTACGGACAATTCCTTTGACCTCATGGCTTGATTTTTGCTCTGACATGCACTGTCAACTGTGGGACCTTACCTAGACAGGTGTGTGCCTTTCCAAATCTACAAACCAGTTTTTGCTTAGTCATTATGGGGTATTGTGTGTAGATTGCTGAGGAAAAACATGTAAATCCATTTTAGAATAAGGCTGTAACGTAAACAAAATGTGGAAAAAGGGGTCTGAATACTTTCCGAAGGTAACGTATACCCTACATCGCCAGAAGTATGTGGACACCTGCTCGACGAACATCTCAATCCAAAATCATGGACATTAATATGTAGTTGGTCCCCCATTTGCTGCATAACAGCCTCCACTCTTCTAGGAAGGCTTTCCACTAGATGTTGGAACATTGCTGTGGGGACTTGCTTCCACACAGCCACAAAAGCATAGTGAGGTCGGGCACTGATGTTGGGCGATTAGGCCTGGCTCGCAGTCGGAATTCCATTTCATCCCAAAGGTGTTTGATGGGGTTGAGGTCAGGGCTCTGTGCAGGCCAGTCAAGTTCTTCCACACAGATCTCGACAAACCATTTCTTTATGTACCTCGCTTTGTGCACAGGGGTACTGTCATGCTGAAACAGGAAAGGGCCTTCCCTAAACTATTGCCACAAAGTTGGAAGCACAGAATCGTCTAGATTTCCCTTCACTGGAACTAAGGGGCCTAGCCCAAAGCATGAAAAACAGCCCCAGAGCATTATTCCTCCTTCACCAAACTTTACAGTTGGCACTATGCATTTCGGGCAGGTAGTGTTCTCCTGGCATCCGCCAAACCCAGATTCGTCCGTCGGACTGGCAGATGGTGAACCGTAATTAATCACTTCAGAGAACGTGTTTCCACTGCTCCAGAGGCCAATGGCGGCGAGCTTTACACAATTCCAGCCGACACTTGGCATTTCGCATGGAAACCCATTTCACAAAGCTCCCGACGAAGTTATTGTGCTGACGTTGCTTCCAGATGCAGTTTGGAACTCAGTAGGGAGTGTTGCAGAGGACAGAAGATTTTTTACACGCTTTGTGCTTCAGCACTCGGATGTCCCACTCCTAGCCGTTTCCACTTCACAGTAACAGCACTTACAGTTGACCAGGGTAGCTCTAGCTGGGCAGAAATTTGACCAAATGACTTGTTGGAAAGGTGGCATCCTATGACCATGCCACGTTGAAAGCCACTGAGCTCTTCAGTACAGGCCATTCTACTGACAATGTTTGTCTATGGAGATTGCATGGCTGTGTGCTCGATCTTTTTACACTTGTCAGTAAGGGATGTGGCTGAAATAACAGAATCCACTCATTTGAAGGGTTTCCACATACTTTAGGTCATGTAGTGTAAAGTTTATATGTGAAACCAATTTCGAAGATGCACACTTTGTTCTTCTGAAATCACTTCGGTCGCGCAAAAGGAAGAAGTTCGTGCTAGAACACGTGCGGATCAAATACACCGCTATCACGCTGATTAAGGCGTTTGAAGGTCCTAATAATTTGAAAGACTGCTCAGAAAATCAGGTATTTTAATCTGCGTATGCTTACTTAAAATATGACCTTACGCCGAGATTAAGATAAGCAAAGTAAGGTGTTTACATGACTAATGGAATAATTGGTCTACTGCCACAATCAGTTTAATATCTAATTATTTGTGATCATGTAAACGTACTCATACACTGCAGTCAGACATACACTACAAAGCCAACACACATACAACTGAACTGTCAGTGGCAGAAGGCTGGGAAGGCATCCCAGTGGGGGGGAAGATAATCATGGGGGCTATGCATTATTAAACACAACCCAGCCCCTACTAACAAACACGTTTGTTGTTTTCTACAGCTGCTGCCACCAAGATTAAAAGTGGGGCATGTGTGTGTATATATATATATATATATATATATATATATATATATATACACACACATGTCCCACCCCACATTTCCTCAGCGGAGTAGGCAGGCGAATACCACCCACGCACTCCTCTGTCTCAGCTTCTAAGTCTCAGCCTGCTGGTGCATCATTGACTGAGCAGCAAAGTCATGGCAGGAATATGTACGAGTATGTTTGTCTGTCTGTCACTCAGCCGAGGGGACGCAGGGACATGAGGGGAGACGGAGAGGTTGCAGGGGACAGAGGAAAAGAGGGAGGGTGATGCCCCAGCGGAGGGAAAACTGAGCCGTGTGAGACGAAGAAGTACCCGTCTACCAGAGACCGAGGGATTGTGCGTTCCTGGTGTAACTCGGGCAGTTGTTGCTGCCATCCTGTACCCGTTCCGCAGGTGTGATGTTTAGATGTACCGATCCTGTGCAGGTGTTGTTACACGTGGTCTGCCACAGAGAGGACGATCAGCTGTCCGTACTGCCTCACTGTAGCACTGTCTTAGGCATCTCACAGTACGTACATTGCAATGTATTGCCCTGGCCACAATTGCAGTCCTCATGCCTCCTTGCAACATGCCTAAGACACGTTCACGCAGATGAGCAGGGACACTGGGCATCTTTCTTTTGGTGTTTTTCAGAGTGAGTAGAAAGGCCTCTTTAGTGTCCTAAGTTTTCATAACTGTGACCTTAATTGCCTACCGTCTGTAAGCTGTTAGTGTCTAAACGACCGTTCCACAGGTGCATGTTCATTCATTGTTTATG
Organism: Salvelinus fontinalis; assembly: GCF_029448725.1. Taxonomy (NCBI): domain Eukaryota; kingdom Metazoa; phylum Chordata; class Actinopteri; order Salmoniformes; family Salmonidae; genus Salvelinus; species Salvelinus fontinalis. The sequence goes on from NC_074677.1 coordinate 27,614,449, forward strand.
GTTCATTGAACAAGCATGGGAAATTGTGAAGTTATTTGGATCTTTACGAATTATCTTTGGCCAGGGTCCTGAAAAGGGCCCGTTTCATTTTTTGCTGAGTTTCTCTCTGCACACAACACCTGACCGCCATCCCATCTTATCCATTCACCAACCCCTCTCCCTCCCTCATCCCCCGCTATTCCCATCAAATCAATGTTTATTTGTCACGTGCGCCAATTCTTAATTACAAGCCCTAACCAACAGTTACATTTTTAAGTAAAAAAATAGGTATTAGGTAAACAATAGATAGGTAAAGGGAAAAAAAGGGAAAATAACAGTAGCGAGGCTATATACAGGTGGTACAGTCCCTGCTTACCTGCATGAGCTCCTGTTTCTCCTTCTCCCCGGAGCTGATGGAGTCCCGGATGGACTTGACCTCGTTCAGGATGGCCTGCTCATCGTGAAGCTTGACACCGTAAGGCGCGCTGGACACCTTGTGGTCAATCCTGGAGGGAGGCACACGGTGGAAACAAATCAGAGAGTGAGTTATTAAACAGTCTTTAAATAGTGCACCTGAAGATGTGCTATCTGAGTTGTACATTTTTGCTCTCAGATTATTATTCTATAGTTTGTTGAAGAGGGATGTTGTTTACAAAAACACATTTCATTTCCACTATGATAATCCTACTGTGCCACTTTCAAACCATCCTGATCTAAGACAGGAGTGAACAATAAGAAACTATGGATCCATTACAGGAGTCAAACTGGATTTAAAGGGCCACAGGTGTAGAGAGAGGAAAGAGCCTGTCAGCGACACAGGGAGAGAGACCATCCATTCGTGGCTTCAGCAGAAAATATGTAAAGCCAGTCATCAGCAAGTCATGCGTGCAGCGGAACAACAGGTCTTTCCACATTCTTCCAAGAGCAAAGGAGGGCGGGAGGGTGCATGCGAGGGAGGGGAGCAGCACTCCTCCATTAGAGGCCAAGGAGAACTAGAACAAATGAAGCCTCTGTAAGCCTTTTCCACCTGGCTGTTAGAATAGATACTCTTATTCTATTTCAGTCTTATGTTATAAAGACCCTAAGGTATTTTCTTTGGGAAAGGAGAGTTTAGGACCGACATAGGATGTTACTGTGTTAGTACATTATTATTGTTTCATGAGGGTTGGTAAATGTCTTTGATATCAAATGAAGGTCACGGAAGAATGGATTGGAATCCAATAGAACCAGTATGTATCTTGTCGTTCATTTACAAAAACAAACATCACAGAAATGAGCCAGGACACAGCTTTTTCCACAACACGCATTGTAGAAGCAGCACATCAGGCACTCCAAGAGAATTGTGTTTCGCAGGCAAAAACAGGGATATTTGACCCTTTTGAAGGTCACGCTTGAAATTACAGTTGAAATCACTGTCTATGTAAATGGCAGGGAGTTGCCATTTTGACTATAGTGAGAGTTGAGGGCCTCGAGGTTGTTGATGTGTTGACAACTGGAATCTTTCTGCAACTGTATGGAAAAAGCAGAAGCCTACTACTACGATGAAGTGTGATTGTGTAACGAGGTTGGGTTGCACTTACTCTTTCAGCGTTTCAAAGCCCTGCTCTTTATACTGCAACTCTTGTTTCATGCAGGCTAGGTCTCTCTTCAGCTTATTCACCTAAAGGAGACAAACACACAGGACTATAGTTATTTCACTGAAATGAAAAATGTCCAGGTAAAAATACTATTGATTACTGGGAATATGATAATATTCAGCATATTCACCCGAGAGAAACACACAGTATACATTTACTGAAATAAAAAATGTCCAGTTGCAATACAATTGATTACGGAGAAAATTATTATTTGGCTATATTTGGGAACAGCTGATTCAAATAGAACCGATCGTGTTTTCTCCTTGCAGAAAAAGAATGAGGATATAACTGATAATGCACATGATCGTATCTAACATGATTAAATATATGATTAAAACATTTGCTTATTGTACTTTTATGAAATGTGGAGGGAGGGGGGGGAACATCGACAAATAATCCAACAGTGTATTACTGTTACGCAACACCAACTGGCAGCTCTGGGATGTGTCCCAAAATGGTACCCTATGTAGTACACTGCTTTTGACCAGTCCTATGGTCCCTGGTCAAAAGTAGTACACTATATAGGGAATAAGGTGCCATTTGGGACGCAACCCTGGGTGCAGTCCTCAGACAAAGATGTCACTTACACACATTCCTCCTTTACAATGAGAAAGAGAGTTGGACACTCAGTCACTTAGCAACAGCCCGTTGGACTAAGCCTATTTCATGCACTAATGTCTGCTTAGGGATGAGAATTAAGCCCCAACATAATACTTAAGAACATATGGGTATACACATCCATTCCTAATGTGTCTGAACACAAGTAATGCAGGCCATAAATAAAGTACAGAGACGGTGTAAAAAACATTTTTTTTTTTATATAGTACTACTGATATTGATTACTGCATTGTTGGGAAAGCGCATGCAAGAAAGGCATTTCATTGTACTTGTGGAACGTGACAAACTTGAAAGAGTGGTTTCTTACCCTACTTTTGGAAGTGACTATCTCGGCTTTGAGGATTTCTGGGTCATATTTACTGCTGGAGGATGATCTGGAATTCACTGCGGGAGATAAGATGAGAGGGTGAGCCGGTGCGTTATCTAATCCTCTACATCGCTTTATTCAACTTCAAGGCCCTTCTCATCAATCCCCTGCGTATTATCAAAGTACTTTAAATCACCACTTCAAGTCTAAGGAACAACAGAGGATTACGCTTAGGAATGAAGTCAAGTTAAGTGTTGTAGCGTGTATTAAAACTTTATTTTAAATGTTTTATAACTGACAACTTGAGTAAACTATGATGAGCTGCAATTCTATGATCAAATTTATATGCACCTCTCTTCCCCATTGCCACCTCTACCCCATTGCCACCTAGCCCCTTCGGTCACCCAATAACCCTGTCTCCCCTGGCTTGTCCCGGTCCTTACAGCTGGTCTGGGAGGTGGACCTGTCCCTCCAGGCGTTGTTGAGCTGGAGGTACTCTTGCTGGGCCAGGCGCAGGCGCTGCTCCTTCACCTGGTAGATCTCCTTCTGAGCGCTCAGCGCGTCCTTGGCCACGTCCAGGTACTCCCGCAGCATGACCTCCTGCTCCCGCTGCCACTGGGCCCGCGGGTCCTCCAGCTGAGTGCTCTCTGATGGGGGAAGAGAGGGAGATGAGGAAAGACAGAGATCAACTGGAGAGGACAGGGAGACAGAACATAAGAAAAGGATGCGATAATATTTTTTACTAATCACAATTTTGGATCATGATTTGACCGGCCATGTTTTTCCCACAAATGTGTGATGAATATGGGTGCTGGAAGCTTTAGTTATGGAGTATTGCATATCTGGACTCACTTGTGTTATGATCCACATAGTAGGCCCCGACATTGGGGTCGTAGGCCTCCTCCCAACCCACAGGCAGCTCATCGCCAATGCAGTCAGCAAATGTCAGAGGTTTAGTCTGCCTGAAAATCACACACAAGAAACAGCCAATTGATGGTAAGAATTGGAGAGGTGTCACATTAAAAGTAAATCAGGATGACCATGCCAAGATAGTGGGCCATCCAGAGTCTATGCCAAGATAGATAATTTATTTGTCACGGAGGGCTACCACCATTGCTGTGTCTGTGTGTGTGTGTCTCTCTCTCTCTAATAGGGGGGGTCCAGTTAGAATGGGTCTCTATTCACCTCTGGCTTGCAAAGCACAATAGCCGGAAGCTGGGGCCTGGCATTCCACAAGTAGCGTTAACACATCGCCTGGAGGTTTCTGAGGCAACCAATCCAGGCCTTCCAACACAAGGCCAGAGTTCTGGATCACAGGAGACCCAGGAGGATCTCAGTGGCCACCACACACTAAGCACCTCAAAGCACTCACCAACAGGACCAATGTGCCAACGGAAAAAGTGAAGGGGCCTATTTGCTGAGTAACGGTCCAAAAATCAGCCTCTCTGGTATTTACATTAGCTGATTTCGATAGGCTACTGTTGTCTTTTCCATGCTGCTCTAATTTGGCACAACCAGGATCACAATTGAATCCTAATTCTTAGCATAGCTCCTATGTCATAAAACCCTGTGCTAAAGGACAGAATACAAATGATGCCAATGTTAACATTTTTGACAGTTATCAGCGGCACAGCCGACATGTCCACTTTTAGGAAAATAGGTGTTATCTAGAACCTAAAGTGGTTATTCGGCTGTCCCCTTAGGTAGAACCCTTTTGGTTCAAGGTAGAACCCTTCCACAGAGGGAAGGGTTCTACCACAGAGGGAAGGGTTCTACCCACCTTTTGTAGGCCTTTTTTCTAAGAGTGTAGGAAAACTTGTCTTAGTCTTTTGCTCAAACTCTGTTCTGCAGACTGAAGATATTACCATCCTCACAGAGCCTTTGGTTCAGGGTGAAACCGAACAGGTTCCTTTTTCACTTTATGAATAATTAAAAGGGCCAGCAAAGACCCCCTTAGCCCCGTTCTAAATGTATCTCTCAGAGGAAAAGGCTTTTTGGAAAACAAACACATATCCCCCAAAAGCTGGCTGCTGCTGCAGGGTCCTTTGAGTGACCGTGTGGACATCATATTATTTGATTAATTCCACTGTAGCTGTCCTCTCATCCCTACAAATCCAACCCTTAAGTCACTCTGAGCTGATGGCCCAACTCATCATCATTTCCCTCCGAGTAGTGCTGACTCACTGTCTCATTCGACCAACCAAAGGGCTTTAAATAGGCCCAGAGCATAGCGTGAGGCACTCACTGGTTGTTCATTGGAATGAAAGACCTCTTCCAGTCTGTCTGAAGAATACAACACCAGGCTAGACATCTCTTCATCCGGTGATGAATCTTAAATAACACATTTTTGGGTATTGAGTGACCCACCTAAGACTGCTATAATTGTCTTTTGTGACCCACAAGATAGAATAAATCCTGTTTCTTTACAGACTTCTCCATAAACTGTGTGATCCAGGAAAGACCAGCCATAACCACACATTAGGAAAGCACTCCCCTGGAGGACAGGGTTGATCAACATTCTGTTTTTGTTGAACTGTGTGAGATCCTTACAATACTGGTTGTGGGCCTATATAGCGAGAGCTTTCTGAGGCCCTAGTTGATGATTCTACAGGTTTAACCTCTAGCTAAGTGTTTCACACAAAGACCGGGGGTCTGGCATTTCCTGGTGAGCAGCAGCATTACAAGTTAGTTGAGTGAATGTCGGTGGTGAAAAACAATAGGCAGGTTCGCAAACAAAGTCAAACACCCTGGCCCATGCTCTAACGCAAAGCGACAAAGCGGGCAGCCGAATGCAAACATGCGGGAGCATAACTGAGTCAGAGACTTTCAGTCAAAGCATTACACATTCCTCAAGTCAAATTTATGAGGCTCCAACCTACATTTCATAGCGCTCAAGGTCCAACAATAAAGTAGAGCTGCTAGCTGCTTCAGCTCCCCCCTGGCAACGGCTCAGTATCTGGGAGATAACATTCCATTCACCTGACAGAATGGGTTGGGTGCGTCACCATGAGGGTGGACGAACAATATGGCTGGCTGAGGTATGCGAATGCAGCCAAGAGATACTGACAGGGCAGGGGCTCATTAGATGCATGTATACATGCATACTGAAAAAATATATAAAACGCAACATAGAACATTTAGAAAGATTTCACTGAGTTACAGTTCATAGGCCCAGCCAATCAAAATGAGTTTGAGGCAGCACATTTTTCACCAATAGGGCTGCCCAGTATAACAGGAATTCATTGTCATGATCAGGAGACGGCAGGTAGCCTATTGGTTAGAGCGTTGGACTAGTAACTGAAAGATTGCAAGATCGAATCCCTGAGCTGACAAGGTATAACAAATATGTTGTTCTGCCCCTGAACAAGGTAGTTAACCCACTGTTCCTAGGATCCTAGGCTGTCATCCTAGGCCGTGGATCCTAGGCCATCATTGAAAATAAGAATTTGTTCTTAACTGACTTGCCTAGTTAAATAAAGGTGAAAAATAATAAGAAATCAGACCTCTGCATCAGCTGTTCCTCAGCAAGGCCACAGTAATGTCCCAGTGCTTAACTGCAGTGGAAAGAGATGTGAAAGTCCAATGACAGTTTTGGGCCAGTATGGATGTAAGGTTATTTCAGTCCGAGTCCACTAATTTGAGAATGACTGGCTCATCTCAGATTTAGTATTCTGGGCTGGCTTCATTCTACTGTGCCCCAACAGACCAGTGAACAGTTTAGGAGATGGGCCTATGAAGTACAGAAGACAGCCTGTCACTGTAAAGGGTCTATGTTCCTCACTTGACTTAACCCCTCACCTCCCATTGTTGTTGTAAAGAAATGCATGCATGATTCCAGAAATGGAAAGGTTATACATGAATCCCTTCCGGTACTGACTGACACTGGTTTCCACATGCTAGTTACAAGTTTTCAGGGCCTCATGCTGCACTTTGACCCTGTGCACCTTGGCAAGCAGTGAAAGGGATTTTAAATCATCAGTCTTTACTTTACCAGCCTCTGTGCTCAACCCTCCTCAGCTGTGCGTTTTAGGAATGTCTGTTAAGGTTTGTTCTTGTTCTTTCCATCTTGTTCTTGCTTCTACCAAGCCAACCTGTGGCAATTCACCAGGTAGGTGGGCAGATTGGTGGCTTTGTGTCTGTCATGTTCTTGGTCTTATAATGAGGACTGCAATAATGACAGCCACCAAGGGAAAACGGGACTGGCGTTTGACACAAAGCCTATTTTCAAATCTTGCAATATAATATTAAAGCCTATCCTTATCCTAAAACAAAGCAGAATAAAAATATAAAAACTCCCATAATCTCAAGCATTCCAGATTTAAGCTTTTAAAGAGATATTGTGTCAAAGTCTGGGCAGACTCAAGTAACTGCTAAAACGATATTAGTTCCAGTCTATGGTTGACAGTGTGTTTCTGTACAAATGAATCTCTCTCTCATGACACCCTTCTAAGCACTGCATGCTTTGTACTGTAAATGGTGTCCACCCTATGTTCCCTACCCACTGAACCAAATGTAATCAAAATTGGCACAAATGCTTATTGTCCGAATAATTTGTATTGTAATAAAATTTGACCTTGTTTGGGGACAAAGATCATTAGAATAATACCCAGTGTGCTTTGCAAGTGTTCATGTTAACATAAAAGCATCTGCTAAATGACAAATGTTATCACAACATAGTGCCATCACACTTCTGACACCAATGGAGTAAATTTGGGGTGATAGCGGCTATAAAAATGGTATAGAAAAGCATTTTGAAATTGTGTAACTTATTACAAAATGCATTGCATTCAGGCCAGTGAAATAGAAATGACACAAAATACTCTAAAGTAATTGAAAAACTTAGTTCAAAAACATGTAACATAAATACTGTCCATCTCTGTTCCATCAAGCAACAGTGGATAAACTCACAAAGAAATAAACTGTAAAAAATGTATCCCCCCCCAATGTAATACCATACCTGTCTCTTGGATCAATCCAACTAGTAGCGTGTTTGATGTGGTCGATGAAGTAGACTTTCCCGTCAAAATCCCGGGATTCTTCCCAACCCTCTGGTAGTGGTAACTCCTTCCTTGGCATGTCAGACGAGTCTCCATGTAATTTTCTCTGCAAGTCCTCTAAAATCTATTGAAGGTAAACAATGTCTTGTCTGAAGCATCTTAAAATCCCAAATCTGAAAACCATCACTAGGTTCCAATTCCCAAATTCTGGTTTGTGTGCGTGTTGCACTATGTGATAATCCATAACGTCTCGCAGTGCATGTTCTCAGTACGAGTAGAAATGTTTGCCAAACAGTGGTTATTTCCTTAATGAAACAATCTTTCCAGCACAGATGAGCAAATGATTTCTCTGCAGAATAAAAATGTTTTGTATTCTGTAGCCGTTTATCTCAGCTCAGTAACAATGTTACAACCATGGTCACATTGGAATTGAGAGTGGTGTTCCACGAGAGAAATCCTAATGTGCATTTGAAATCGTTGTTCAAGGTTTGTGTTCGTCTATATAGAATATATTGTAGAACATAACGAAAACGTAACGTTAATTATAACTTTTCAAGCGGGTTGTCCAAGGCATGGTAATTGAGTCGGGGCAGCTTGCCTCCTTTCTGGATATTCAGATTAACCGAAAAGTGCATTTGAAGTCTGCAAATCCAGCCAAGGTTTTTAGTATGTGTAAAAAGGTTACAACAATGTCTCACCATTCAACAATAAGCTTTCTTAAATATTTTAGAGCTCTTTTCGTTCACTGGCCACCATGTTTAGTTAGCGAGAACGATGCTAACCAGTCAGCTAGCAAGTAACCCTCTCGTGCGCTATCCAAAAATTACCCCGTTCCACAGAATTGAGATGCAGTTATCTTCACATTCACGGTAAATGTTACTGCAAAATTCCAATAAATCCTTATTGAAGTTGTTTACTTATAATCGTTTGTTACTTAAAGGGGCAGCAGTCTCTCCTACATAGTACTGCTTGCCGCGGTCGGTCGTGAAGGCTCGCGATGCTGTTGAATGACGTCATACAGGTGCTTCTCTGCCCTGTGCCATACATTTATTCTACCAAATGTTTCCTACAATATTAATGTTTTTTTCTGGTTTTAAATGTGGAATAATGTGTAACTCTTACGTCATAACATGACGGACACACACGAGACAATTAAATACTTTGCTTGGTGAAAAATGATAAATGTTCCTCTGTGTTGTTGGTTCTACTTCATGAGGCAAACTTCTGAGACAAGTGCACGACGCCCTCCCATGGACAGTTTTTGACACTGTTCACTCTAGGTTACAAATATTTATTTGATCATTTTAAACACAACTGGAAATGTCTTATTCATTATAGGCCGTTAAATATGATACATCCCAGTCCAAAGTAAAACAGAATCTGTGTAGTACATTGCACTTTATGCGAAATATTTAGGCACAATTATATAGCAACAATTTTTTTTAAGGGAACCGACATACCCTTTTGCAATTACATTGAAACTCAGAGGCTTCATCCACATCACACAAGTAGCTGTTGCCCAGCCCATACACTGCCGTCACGAATCCAACGGATTGAAGGGTACAAGGCGCTGGCGGGGCTCTTTTCAACACAAACAAGGAAGAGATATCACGTGCACTGGTTACAGTGGAAATCATTCGGTCAGTTCATCGTTGGCGCTTGGTTGCTGTGTCCAGGAAGACGACATTATACGGCGTTCCAGCAGTGCCACATGGTTCTGCTTCGGCACATATCCATCGCCCTAACCGCCGCGGTGGCTGCCTTCGGGTCCGCGCTGTTTATCGCCCTGAATTATTTATACAGAAGGCGAATATGGTCTCCCGAAGCGGAATATTACATGATAAAAGAGGTACACTGTTATTCTCTGCCATCTAGGAATGTTCCGTCGGCATAAGTTTATGACTCTGTTGCAATCGGTGGGCCAGACGCAGTTTTCACGGTTTATCGCCGGATTTTTTATGTGCCAGAGCTGTGAAAGTTCTATAGACGCCAGTGGCATCGAACGCAAAGAGAGGACTTCACGAATCACTTCTGTCTGGACGTGGATGTGGTCTTCCAGACCATACAATACATATGACATGAATGCTGAGCCTTCATCCCAGATCATGTTGATCACAAACTGACAATCTGACTGCATGGTGGTGATGATGATGGGTTGTGATAAAGATTGACGCACATAATGGGAATCATACAGGTTTAGGGTTCAAGAGAGCAACAAGAAAATATAGTCATTTTCATGGTTGAAGGAAATTGTTGTTTTATATATTCAAATCATTCCAAAGTAGTATCACTATCATAATAATAATTGCCTATAGGGCCATAGGACATTACCTGAAATTGATTAATAAGATTTTCAGGAGCTTCAAAGGTATTGATTAAATCAAGGAGACAATATAAGGCTACAGTTACTGTGTCACTCGCCTATAGAGTGCCACTCACAAACCAATGAGATGGTTTTGAGCTGATTTAACTAACATTTGTAGAAACTAAGATTGTTTCATTACAACATTACATAGTGGTCAAAGAGCTTATGCAGTTAGTGGGCCAAGTAGACAGCTTATTGGGGATTTGGGGGTCACAGAGGCTGCTAGCTGCTTTACACACAAAAATGCAAGTGATTGTGAAATACTGCAGCATTATCTATAGTGCACTGTTAATCCTACAGGGATAGATGGTGAAAATGCTGTTGTATGTAAACAAAACATATTGCAGTTCGTCACTTTACAGGAGTAACAATTATCTATACCTGTAACTTGAGAAAAATGTAAAATAGGATAAGATAATTTCATGTTGCTGATGTTGAGAGAACAGGTGTTCTGATGACCTCCTGCTGTGTGTGTTGAGCAGGAGCAGGAGGAGCGTGGAAAGCGCCAGGTGCTCGTCCTTGGCCTAGACGGTGCTGGGAAGAGCAGTATCCTGCAGGGGCTAACAGCTGGAGACGGGGGCAAGAGAGGGAACTGCCGCCCCACCAGGGGCTTCAACTTTATGAGCCTCAGTGCCCCTGCCTGTCAGCTGGATTTCCTTGAGAGTAAGCTGTGCAGTTTGCACACCACCAGAATTCTGCAAATGCTTGCAGGGCAATTCAACTGGCCTGTAAGACTCCATGCAGAGTGCTTTAAGGCTGTTCTATGACCTTAAAATATGTCACGTTGTAAGCTATCAGTTTGGCCCTTGAAATACCAGTGGCCTTACCAAAAGCATTATAATCATGTGACTTTGCTTAGACTCAGTCATACATGTTTGGACAACAACACACACCATTTACTTTTTCTTCAGTGTAATAATTAATTGAGCCCTTTTGTACTGTGACAAACAAGGTATACAACACAAGTTCATACATCTACCTTTTTGCCTAGCAACACTCAAATAACCAGCCTACCTCTGTCTGCTGTATTCTAGTTGGAGGGGGTGAGGATTTGCGTACGTACTGGACCGAGTACATGAGGAAGACGCATGTCCTGGTGTACGTGGTTGACTCCTCTGACAGAAAACGTCTCCCACAGGCCAAGGCTGAGCTGCATCGCCTTCTCAGACTGGATTCCCAACTTCCTGTGGTGGTCCTGGGAAACAAACAGGTGACCTTGACTATTGAGCTGTCGTATACTGTCTTTGGGCAGATACATTGGAAATAGAAAACCTAACGAATGGAATCTTATTCCATTGCTATAGAAACACGTTTGTTGTTCATACTGTGGGCAACGTGTCTTGGACATGGATAAATGTATGTTCTCCAGTGAGTAAATGTTAGTAACACCTCACTTGAGCCGTGTTTATAAAGAATGTGTCATACTGTTATAAATGTGATATTACACCTGTCATGACAAATGTTGCGATACATCAATGCTTAGATTAAATAAATTGTAAATAAGAATTTGGCATTTCAACAGAGGCTCATCAAACCCAGAGTGACTCGGCAGTAGACTTCACTGTCCGTCCTGTGTGTCTTCTTCCCCGCCAGGACAAGCACAATGCCATGAGTGTGTCGGAGCTTCATGAGGCCCTGTCTCTGGGGGCGGTGGCTGACGATAGGAGGCTGTTCCTCCTGGCTGCCCAGCTGGGCTCAGATGGCCTGATTGTCTCCCGCAATCTGCAGGCCTTCCAGGACCTGATCCTACAGCTCGTTTGATTCCCTAGGACAGGATGAGTTGAACGGGGGGTTGACCATGCAGGTGGGATGGGGAGAGGCCCATGGGTAAGCCCGTGTGTAAGGACAAGTGGCAAGTAGCAATGACTGCGTGTGAATACTTTTGAACTAGAGAAGATCCTTCAGGGCCCTCTGGGAGTCAGGGACCAAAAATAGTCTTCACTGAATCACTTAAATAGTAACAATATACACTAAGTATACCAAACATTAGGAACACCATCAACATGGCAAACTTGAGCGTGAAAAACCCAATGTTGCAGTTCTTGACACTCAAACCGGTGCTTGTGGTACTTACTACTTACCCTGTTCAAAAGGCACTTAAATATTTTGTCTTGCCCATTCATCCTCTGAATGGCACACATACACAATCTATGTCTCAATTGTCTCAAGGCTTAAAAATCATTTAACCCGTCTCCTCCCCTTCGTCTACTTTGATCGAAGTGGATTTAACAGGTGACAGTCTGTCATGGAAAAAGGTTTTCTTAATGGTTTGTATACTCAGTGTAGATCATGCATCTAACTACCAATCATGAAGCTTGTTACATTTATTGTAGCATAAGTGTCAATACAATACAGCTTCAATGCTCCTCATTGTGGCAATGTCAGCTAGTGTCAATTCAGTCAATAATGAAATGGCATTTTATCCTCTTTAAAGGAGACATTTGATTGAATGTTACATTCCATTGTAGGTAAGATGTAATCAAGTCCATGTTAATAGGTGTAAATTGAGTGCAGTTTTTAAGATTACTTGTTCTTTGAGAAATTCATGCTCTACGTTGGAATTTTTAAAGATTTGCATGTTTTCACTTTTAGGAGGCAGTTTTGTAGCCAGCTTTTATTCAAAACATACCTTTTAATCTTATCTTCAACGTTCTCATCAATGACCAGTAACTCCATGTTTCTACTGCAGTGGCACCACCTGATGTTTTGTTTGACTGTTAAACTGAAATGTGGTTCAAATTATAACGTTACCTACGATTTAAAGAAATCAGGCCATTTAAGGACCCAGTGGTGGGGGAAAAAAGGACAATTTTGCAGCCATCTCTGACCAAACAAATCGATACAAAAACAATTAAGGGGGAAACAAATCTATAGGTAGGCTTATATAACCTTGTATTGTGGTTAAACAAGAAGTCGTTTTGCTGAGCAGTCATTATCTGACATGTTTTTTCCCCAACTAGGTGCCAATGTAGGTTAGTTTGAACACAACCTGCTCAGTTTAGCAGATACAGTAACGTAATAGTGGCAATAGTATGTACTCAGTGAAGCATTCCAGATGCTTTAATAGTCATCAATTAAGTACTTGGTTGCTCCCCAAAATGAGATTGTAAATAATTGATGAGAACAGATAGGACTAGCATACTGAAATAGGTCAGCTAATGTGTTGGTATTTTCACTACAGGCGAACTTAAGACATCTGAATGCAGTTTCCTGACTGTCTTGATAAGAACCTTTCAAAATGGAGTGTTTTAACTGCAATGCTCAGGGTTATTGGTCAGCCTAATGGAATATCATGTCCAACATCTCACCAAAAATATCCAATGTACCAAGTGCTAGATTTATTGGAGACATTTCCCATTTGTGGAAAACATTGTGTTTACCGGGACAGTAAATCTAGTCACAATACAATGTTGTACATTGTATAATCTTATAAATGTACGATATTTCCAACTTGTGTATTCAAACCTGATGTGCACATAAACAAATGTATCTTTAGATGAGGAAAACCCCTCCTTGATAGGGATGGGCATATGATATTATTTCACTATTTGAATAATCGTGCATTTTTTTCCAGATCTCTGGATTGAAAATTCCCCTCGCCCCCAAAAGTTGCTCTTGAATCTCTGGACCAATCAGAATGAAGCAAATGCAGGTACCACAACAGCTGACAGTGGTCCTTTGTTTTTTGTCTAACAGTGAAATAAGTGATGTTCACCATGATAGAATAGATTGTTAAAAAAAAGGTTCTGGTGAGTGTTTTGCATTGATCTGTGTCAGGCCTTGTGGAACTTCAAGGAGGTGCATACCTGTTATCACTATTTGAAGTGGGGAAAATAGCATAGGCTACCGATGTCATGGCTGACTAGAAAGCTAAATGCGCTATGAAAATAAAATGCTTTTTCATGTCAAATGCAACATGAGAGAAAATGAGCTTAAATTAAACAACTACTTTGTGCGTCAACTGTAGGCTACGTTTACAGTGCACAACAAACTAAGCTACAATGTTCTGTCAGCCACAATATGTTTGAAGCAGCAGTAGCTCACACTGTCAAACTGCATTCAGAAGTTTAGTTATATTAAATAAAAAAATTCAAATGTCATGGTATGTCCTTGTGTAACAATGTCCCATGGATAATTACATTTTGACAAAGCTTGTTAATGTCATTATTTTCCCCCTCTTCAAAAATGTACACACAAATAGAATACTAATTTCCGTTCTGATATTCAATTAACCGTGCTCATCCCTACTCCTTCATATCGCTATTGTTTCTTGATAATCTAGAGCATGTTTCATATTTCTGTTTTGTGTTCAGTTGTAATATTTATGCTGCTTTAAAGATTTAACTAACTCCAATGTCTTATTTTTCATTTTGTTTTTGCAGTGACATTGCAACCTTTTGCACAAACGATGCTATGTTTATATATCTTATGTTATCCAAAAAAGGAAATGCATTGATAACAGCTTAGGGAAATTCCACGTTAAAAGAGTGATGCCGAGACTAAGATTTCCACTTTAAAATGCATGCCAAACAAAAATTACTGCAAAGTTAAACCGTACATACACAAGGACTACTTTAAACAATTTCCACAGAAAAGTTAACAAAAACTTCTGTTATCAAACTTTGCATCTGCACTGTTCAAGTAAATGTGTTTTTATAAAATTCCCAGTGAATTGTTAGGGATATTTAGGGATTTAGGCAGTGAGGCCCGTTATATACTTCCCCAGAGTCAAATGAACTTGTGGATACCATTTATTTATCTGTGTCTACCCATTGTTCACCTAATACCTTTTTTTGCACTATTGGTTGGAGCCTGTAAGCATTTCACTGCAAGGTCTACACCTGTTGTATTCGGCGCCCGTGACAAATAAACTTTGATTTGAGGTAGTTTCACAAGCCAATGCTAACTACCGTTAGCGCAATTAATGGAAGTCTTTGCAATTGCGTTAGTTAGCAACTTCCTTTAAACCGCACGCAGAGACACCAATGTTATTCACGAATTCATCCGACTCTGGAGAAGTATGACAGGCCTCATTGCCCAAATCCCAAAGTATCTCTAACAATTTCCACAGTTGTATGGTTTGTTTAACTTTTCAATCATTGGTTTATGTTTGGAATGCATTTTTTAAAGTGAAAAATCTTAGTCTCATTACAAATATACATGTTCACTTCATTACAAAAGCAGTCTTAAATGTTCTTACTGTATGGAATTTGTATAACTGTATTTTTGGGATACATATGGAAAGTAAGAACAAATATAATAAAGTGTTTGATTTTATGCATGTTGAAAATGTCTGGTCTTTTTCTAAAATGTTTACAGTTTCTAGAATCCCAATTTACCATCCATTCTGATTGAAGGAGAGTTGCTGAGTGCACCATGACTCCCTCTGTCCATCAAAGTAACAAAATACTTCTGAGTCAGCTCTCCCAGACTGCCTCCACTGATGAAGAGTAATGATCTCTCTCTATATTGAACATCTTTGATCACCACAGACAGGCCCAGTTATATGGAAACAGGTTTCCCACCTTTGAGAAACTCCACAAAGGTGTAGTATTCCTCTGGATGGCAGCATTTATACTGGTCCACTTTCCTCCTGATCTGTGAGGGTGTGTCCTGGTAATAGTTCTTCTCATCTCTGGCCATAGCCTACAGAAGCAGAAATTAGGTTGGGATAAAAATGTAATAAAAAAACGAGGTCTCACAATACCATAAGAACATACAGTAGTTATTGCTATGACCCAAAGGCAATACACTGCAACTACAGGAATATGAGCCCATCCTTTGTGAAATACTACTGTACAGAGAATCAAGTTAGGCGAGGTGAAATTCCTCATCAGCTGTACTTACCTTGTAGTTCTCGCTGTGTTCCCTGATCACGTACTGCACGTACTCGATCAAGTCTGTGGATAAGGTCTTTTTGTCTTTCTCTGGGAGATTGGCCTCTGCCACAAGTTCTGTTGAAAACAAGTCATCATGCATGAGTCTACGTGATAAGATCTTCTAATAAAATCTAATAGGGCCACCCGAGTTGCACAACGGTCTAAGGCACTGCATCACTTCAGACCCTGGTTCTATCCCGGGCTGTATCACAACCGGCCGTGATCAGGAGTCCCATAGGGTGGCACACAATTGGCCCAGCGTCACCCAGGTAAGGCGGTCATTGTAAAATAAGAATGACTTGCCTAGAAAAATAAAAAGGTTCCATTTTAAAAATATTTATAAATAACAAAGAACAAATGTTGATTTAGGTCCAACAAGAAATTATTAATGGTTCCTTACCATTGAGAACGTATGGCTTCCTTACAAATTTGAGGGTGGGAGCTTCTTCAGTTCTCTCCACAGCAGCAAACTGCAGACATGTCAATTATAAATCACAATTCACTCTAAGAGATTAGGCCATAACTTGTGAATGTATAGTATATCACCATGATGGACAGCATAAACTCACAGTCAGTGTCTTAATTGGGAGGGCACGGTTAGGGTCAAATGCCAGACCCATGTCTCGCAAGTTCCTTGCCACAGACTTCTTGTCACTCCAGGCATTTCGGATCTGAGGACTTGAAATAAACAGTTACACAACTACAGCCATTTACTCATGCTAGATCATACATTTCTGATAAGTGGGTGTTGTATTTATTAAGTATGCCATGAGGACTTTGTTAAGCCAAGACTTGATTTGTTCCACACACACACACGTCAGATCTGTACTATGAGCTGCATGCTAATTTGCAAGAAGATACCGACCCTATAGTTACGCTTGTTTACACTGAACTGCACTGGGGTCACAATGCAATGGTTACATTAATAAGACACTGTGGAGCCGGTGCGAGATATGAGTTGAAAATGTACCTCAATGCAGAGATGGGGATACGCCACTGTACTAGAGGTCGGCTGATTGATCGGAACGGCGATCAATTAGGGCCGATTTCAAGTTTTCAAAAATGCAGATTACCGATTGTTATAGACACCGATTGTGGCCGATTACATTGCACTCCATGAGGAGACTGCGTGGCAGGCTGACTACCTGTTACGCGAGTGCAACAAGAAGCCAAGGTAAGTTGCTAGCTAGCATTAAACTTACCTTATAAAAAACAATCAATCTTAACATAATCACTAGTTAACTACACATGGTTGACAATATTACTAGTTTATCTAGCTTGTCCTGCGTTGCATATAATCGAATCGGTGCTTGTTCATTTCTCATCGAATCATAGCCTACTTCGCCAAACGGGTGATGATTTAACAAGCGCATTCACGAAAAAAGCACTGTCGTACCAATGTGTACCTAACCATAAACAGCAATGACTTTCTTTAAAATCAATACAAGTACATATTTTTAAACCTGCATATTTAGTTAATATTGCCTGCTAACATGAATTTCTTTTAACTAGGGAAATTGTGTCCCTTCTCTTGCGTTCCGTGCAAGCAAAGTCAGGGTATATGCAGCAGTTTGGGCCACCTGGCTCGTTGCGAACTGTGTGAAGACCATTTCTTCCTAACAAAGACAGTAATTCATTTGCCAGAATTGTACATAACTATGACATAATATTGAAGGTTGTGCAATGTAACAGCAATGTTTAGACTTAGGGATGCCACCCGTTAGATAAAATACAGAACGGTTCCGTATTTCACTGAATACACATTTTGTTTTCTAAATTATAGTTTCCAGATTTGACCATAACAATGACCAAAGGCTCATATTTCTGTGTGTTATTATGTTATAATTAAGTCTATGATTTAATATTTGATAGAGCAGTCTGACTGAGCGGTGGTAGGCAGCAGCAGGCTCGTAAGCATTCACTCAAACAGCACTTTTGTGCGTTTGCCAGCAGCTCTTCTCTGTGCTTCAAGCATTGAGCTGTTTATGGCTTTCAAGCCTATCAACTCCCGAGATTAGGCTGGTGTAACCGATGTGAAATGGCTAGCTAGTTAGCGGGGTGCGCGCTAATAGCGTTTCAATCGGTGACGTCACTCGCTCTGAGACCTTGAAGTAGTTGTTCCCCTTGCTCTGCAAGGGCCGCGGCTTTTGTGGAGCAATGGGTAACGATTCTTCGAGGGTGGCTGTTGTCGATGTGTCCCTGGTCCGAGCCCAGGTAGGGGCGAGGAGAGGGACGGAAGCTATACTTTTACACTGGCAATACTAAAGTGCCTATAAGAACATCCAATAGTCAAAGGTATATGAAATACAAATGGTATAGAGAGAAATAGTCCTATAATAACTACAACCTAAAATTTCTTACCTGGGAATATTGAAGACTCATGTTAAAAGGAACCACCAGCTTTCATATGTTCTCATGTTCTGAGCAAAGAACTTAAACGTTAGCTTTTTTACATGGCACATATTGCACTTTTACTTTCTTCTCCAACACTTTGTTTTTGCATTATTTAAACCAAATTGAACACTATTATTTATTTGAGGCTAAATTGATTTTATTGATGTATTACATTAAGTTAAAATAAAAGTGTTCATTCAGTATTGTTGTAATTGTCATTATTACAAATAAATAAATATAAAACCGCCGATTAATCGGTACCGGCTTTTTTTGGTCCTCCAATAATCGGTATCGCCGTTGAAAAATCATAATCGGTCAACCTCTACACTGTACTCCAAAATGTACCTTTATCCACACTGCTCCAAAGGGGCGGCAGGTTGCCTGGCGGATAGGAGTGTTGGGCCAGTAACCGAAAGGTTGCTGGATCGAATTCCCTAGCTGACAAGGTTAAACAATAAGCCATTCTGCCCCTGATCAAGGTAGTAAACCCACTGTTTCCCAGGCGCCGATGGCATGGATGTCAATTAAGGCAGCCTCGTGAAAGTGACACGTTTAAATGTCAAATTAAATGTCAAACACAACGTTATATTAAAGGAGTGTCGGTCTGCACATGCGCAGGTCAGTGTTAGACCCAACAGCGTGTTTCTATGCATGAGCTTTGCTAGACAACTTCGACATGACATCCCATATAAGTGTGATCAGGGATTTCTATCGGAGAAGCAGAAATGGGATATGAATGTAACCATGATTGCGTTCTGACCCCAGTGCAGCTCAGTGTAAAGGTAGGGTTGGTATCTTCTGGCAACATGCTCAGCCAAGATGCATGCTTCATCCCCCTGCTTCTCCCTTTTAACTATTCCCCAGGTCGTTGTTGTAAATGAGAATGTTTTCAGTCAACTTACCTGGTAAAATAAAAATTCAACCATAACTAGTCTGGCGGTTAACAAAGAAAAAATGCCAACTTGCGTATACAGACAAGTGGTCTTCAGTACTGTCTCTACCAATATGTTTGCTTTGGTGAGATAAGTATATTGAAGCTGCCTGTCACTACGCCGAATAATTAATGTTACGCCGAATAATTAATGTTACGAATCAAAGCTGTTCAGCCAAACGACGCACTGGCTGGACCAGACCAAGTAACTTTAGCTAGCAAACTAGTTTATGTTATTTCACCAGTTTGACAACCATTGATAATAAACCCGGGAATAGACCAGATAACATTTTCTTGTAAAGTTAGTGTAACAGTATAACTTTAGTCCGTCCCCTCGCCCCGACCCGGGCGCGAACCAGGAACCCTCTGCACACATCAACAACAGTCACCCACGCAGCATCGTTACCCATCGCTCCACAAAAGCCACGGCCCTTGCAGAGCAAGGGGAACACCTACTTCAAGGTTTCAGAGCAAGCCGACTGAAAGGCTGCTAGCGCGCACCACCGCTACCTAGCTAGCCATTTCACATCGGTTACATTAGCTAGCTCACGTTAGATGACTAGGTTGGCTAACTAGTTCAACCACACAGACAAAACTACATAGATGAGTTAACGTTAGCATCACAGCTTACTAGAACGAGGTTAGCATTGCTAACATCGACTGCTATTCATCATCAATATTCGACTTACCACTCAATTCTAGGGGCTTCTCTTTTCTTAAACTGCTTTTTCAGTTTCTTTCTATCTTTACTGTAATCAAACGTGTTTATTTTACTTTTCTTTTTGGCTTTCGGCATTGTTTGAAAATCGAGCTAACTTTTATTTCTGAAAAACGTGTGGAACGTATGCAGGAATAAGGAAGTAATTCGGTGGGGACGTCACTTGGGTTAAATAAACGCCCATTTACCTTTGACCTTTATGTAGTATTTTTTATTATTATTATTATAGTAGTAGCGTAAAATTATCACAGATAACATTACTATCATGAACTAATTAAAATACATTCAATTATGGGTCATCATTTGATAACAGGGAAGGTGTGATAATCACTTATTCTGGTTCTCGCGATGCTGATGCAGCTGCCACTGGTAAAGGGTAATGATGATGATGAGAACGAGGATGATGATGAGTCAGGAATCCCTGGCTGCAATGATTTGTCTTAAAAAGAAAAACAATCTGAAAGCCTTATAAACCATGAGCCCAGAATTGCATGAAAACACAAACTGTTAATTTCTGTAGATTGACAATGACAAACATAGCAATAATAACTTTTAGCAACAATTAGGTTGAAATTGGTTGTTTTTGTTATTTTCCATTAGAAGATATTTTTTATTAGAAAGGAAAATGTACAGGAAGCATGGGAGAAAGAGAGAGATGGGAAGAGGAGAGAGCTCTCCAGCTCTGTTCAAAATCTATTCCTGTTGACAATAGCCTAAAAAATATGAACATCTGAGAGGATTTCTACATCTCACTCTGAGGGGGAACAGGGCAAATAAGGAGGCTTGTAGTGTTCAATATTTTTTCTTCCTTGTCTTGTGGGAACCATGGTAACCAAGTTGACAGTATCAAGCTGAATGTTGGAACTTATCCAGAACGCTGCAGCCCGTCTGGTCTTCTACCTTCCCAAGTTCTCCCATGTCAACCCGCTCCTCTGCACACTCCACTGGCTTCCAGCTGAAGCTCACATCCACTACAAGACCATGGTGCTTGCAGCAAGAGGAACTGCCCCCTCCCTACCTTCAGTGCATGCTCAAACCCTACACCCCAACCCGAGTACCGTTCTGCCACCTCTGGTTTCTTGGCCTGCCCACCCCTACGAGCGGGCAGCTCCCGCTCAGCCCAGTCTAAACTCTTCTCTGACTGGCACCCCAATGGTGGAACCAGCTCGCCCTGAAGATAGGACAGCAGAGTCTCTGCCCATCTTCCGATTCCAAAAACATTATCTTAAATAATCACACAAATAATGCTTTCGTCAACTAACACTCTGCTGACTTTGCTGATAGGTGCTTTGAGGGAAAATGTACTTACTATGACTGAGATATGCGGTTGTCCCACCTAGCTATCTTAAGATGAATGCACTAGCTGTAAGATGCTCTGGATAAGAGCGTCTGCTAAATTACTAAAATGTAAATGTTTGAGTGGCAGAGCACACCTCCCGTGCTGAGAAAGAGAGTGCTCACTTTTTTTTGCCAATTGTGTTAATGTATTTTCTCAAGAGTGTTGATTAGTTTCATACTCTGCTTATTGACTTCGGTATATGACTCAGTTTCCATTTCCTTCACCTTAATGGAGGAGGATGCTGTTACTCTCAGAGGAGATGTCTTATGTCAACCATAACAACCCACAAACACTGATAAGGCTTTCCGCCTACACACAGCCATAATATACTGTAACAATTAGGTATCCAGAAGAGTGCTTTCCTTTGTCAGGTGTTAAAGAAAGAGTTTCAATTTATTTTTCCTTTCTATCCATTCAGCATAGACTACAATATCTAGTTTTATAAAGCATGTCTACCCAAGAGCCAATATGAGAAACCAGACCCAATGTTTTTACACATATAATATTAATAATAATAATAATAATAATACATTTTATTTTAAGCAATTTTCAAGACACCCAAAGTCACTTTACATACAAGATAATCAGCAAGTAAAAAATGCAATGCAATCACATTAAAATAAGAAAGTATGTATAAAAAAACATACACTAAACATAAGGACAGACTAACCAGGGAAACACAAAACATGATAACAGACTAACCAGGAGAGTGAACTAGACAGGGGATAAAAGCTAGGACAACAGGTAAGCCATCTCTGATATTACACATCTATACATGATTTATGATATTACACATCTAGTGTCTCTCTTGTATTCTTTTACACATTTTGCAATTATATTTTAATCTCAGAGAAGTAGTATTTCGTGCCAGACTCTAAGAGACAAGCGCTCAAGCGGAAGCTACAGTGTCCGGTCTGGAGCTTGAAATCACGAGCTCTGCTGGTCGGCTACTTCGTAGCAACCAAGCGATGCCATCTGCCCTAGAAAGTATATGTAAATTACGATCACCAAAACTGAATAAATGTGACGGTCGTTTTGGCCTTTAAAATGTGTTTATTATGATCAAGTTCGATCCCCATAGTGAATAATTTTAAAGTTCGTTACAAATCGAGATATTTAATTAAATAGTGAACGATTCTGACTACACTTTTTGTCGTCATACAGGACCACGTGCCGAAACAGACCAATCACGGGCCTGTACGGTACGCAACCTGGTCTCAGAGCGTTTCTTATTATTCTGTACGTAAACCGGGAAACTAATTTAGTATGATATGTCTCGTTTCGTATGGTATATATTAATTTGTCGACCAAACTGGGCTAGGAAGAAGCTTCACTGAGCTATAAGAGGCTCCCCGGTGACTATCTCATACAGGATGAAAACGACTCCATCAACCATGATCCTTTGCTAGTTACGGCAAATTTCACCATGATCCTTAGCGATTTTCTTTTTCATTTCAACCACATTCAGCAATAGAGAGCAATAGTAATGACTTATTATTGTAGGCACTACAATGGTTCGTTTTACAAATCCTATGGCACGTGGGTAGCTGCTTTGATAAACCAATGAGGAGATGGGAGAGGCAGGACTTGCAGCGCGATCTGCATCAGAAATAGAACTGACTTCTATTTTAGCCCTTGGCAACGCAGACACTCAATGGCGCGCGCGAGTAGTGTTGGTGCAATAATTGAATAACATAGATTTCTAAATTTATTTTGCAACCCTCGCGATAGCGACGCGAGCGGTGTAGTCAGCCTGTTAGGAGATCATATACGTTTTGTTATATGAGCTAATCTTCATCAGTTAACATAACTTTTTATGAATTTTGAAGAAGTTATGTAATTTAAAAAATCACATTAAGGCATCATAATTCATAAAGGAAATGTTAACTTTTATTTTATTTAACTATTATTTAACAAGGAAAGTCAGTAAAGAACAAATTCTTATTTACAATGACAGCCTACCCCAGCTAAACATTAACTGACTGATATTATCGCATAAAACAAAACGTGTAAATAAAATAACATTTTATTGGTCACATACACATGGTTAGCAGATGTTATTGAGAGTGTAGCGAAATGCTTGTGCTTCTAGGGGGCAACAGGCAGTGGCTCGGGTGGTTGTTGTCCTTGATGATCTGTTTGGTCTTCCTGTGTCATCGGGTGCTGTAGGTGTCTTGGAAGTCAGGTAGTTTGCCCCCGGCGATGCATTGTGCAGACCCCACCACCCTCTGGAGAGCCTTGGGGTTGTGGGCGGTGCAGTTGCCGTACCAGGCGGTGATACAGCTTGCAGGATGCTCTCAATTGTGCATCTGGTTTAGTCTGGGAGGGATTTAGGTGACAAGCCAAATTTCAGCCTCCTGAGGTTGAAGAGGGTCAACGCACTGTCTGTGTGGGTGGACCATTTCAGTTTGTCCGTGATGTGTACGCCGAGGAACTTAAAACTTTCCACCGCTGTCCCGTCGATGGGGATAGGGGGGTGCTCCCTCTGCTGTTTCCTGAAGTCCACGATCATCTCCTTTGTTTTGTTGAGGTTGTTTTTTGAGTGATGAGCTTGAAGGGTACTATGGTGTTGAATTCTGAGCTATAGTCAATGAACAGCAATCTTACATTGGTATTCCTCTTGTCTAGATGGGATAGGGCAGTGTGCAGTGGGATGGCGATTGCATCGTCTGTAGACCTATTGGGGCGGTAAGCAAATTGAAGTGGGTCATGATGACAGAAGTGAGTGCTACGGGGCGATAGTCATTTAGTTCAGTTACCTTTGCTTTCTTGGGTGCAGGAACAATGGTGGCCATCTGGAAGCATGTTGGGACAGCAGACTGGGATAGGGAGTGATTGAATATGTCCGTAAACACACCAGCCAGCTGGTCTGCGCATGCTCTGAGGACACAGCTAGGGATGGCGTCTGGGCCGGCAGCCTTGCGAGGGTTAACACTTTTAAATGTCCTACTCACGTCAGCCATGGCGGAGAGGCCACATCCCTTGTTAGTGGGCCGGGTCGATGGCACTGTATTATCCTCAAAGCAGGCAAAAAAGGTGTTTAGTTTGTCTGGAAGCTAGACGTCGGTGTCCATGACGTGGCTGGTTTCCCCTTTGTAGTCTGTGATTATCTGTAGACCCTGCCACATACGTCTCATGTCTGAGCCATTGAATTGCGACTCCACTTTGTCCCTATACTGACATTTCGCTTGTTTGATTGCCTTGCGGAGGGAATAACTACACTATTTGTATTCAGCCACATTCCCAGTCACCTTTCCATGGTTAAATGCGATGGTTCACGCTTTCAGTTTTGCGTGAATGCCACCATCTATCCACGGTTTCTGGTTAGGTTAGGTTTTAATAGTCACAATAGGTACACCATCTCCTGTACACTTCCTTATAAACTCACTCACCGAATCAGCATATACGTCGATATTATTCTCTGAGTCTACCCGGAACATGTCCAAGTCCACGTGATCAAAACAATCTTGAAGTGTAGATTCCGATTGGTCAGACCAGCGTTGAATAGTCCTTAGCACGTGTACTTCCTGTTTGAGTTTCTGCCTATAGGAAGGGAGAAGCAAAATGGAGTAGTGGTCAGATTTGCCGAAAGGAGGGTGGGGGAGGGCCTTGTATGCATCACAGAAGTTAGAGTAGCAGTGATCAAGTGTTTTACCAGCACGAGTGCTACAGTCAATATGCTGATAGAATTTAGGTAGCATTGTTCTCAAATTTGCTTTGTTAAAATTACCAGCTACAATAAATGCAGCCTCAGGATATATGGTTTCCAGTTTGCATAAAGTCCAGTGAAGTTCCTTGAGGGCTGTCGTGGTGTCGGCTTGACGGTGGATATACACGGCTGTGACAATAACCGATGAGAATTTCCTTAGGAGATAATACGGTCGGTATTTGATTGTGAGGAATCCTATGTCAGGTGAACAAAAGGACTTGAGTTCCTCTATGTTGTTGCAATTACACCATGAGTCGTTAATCATGAAACATACACCCCCGCCCTCCTTCTTCCCGGAGAGGTGTTTATTTTCGTTGGCGCGATGCACAAAGAATCCAGGTGGCTGTACCGACTCCGACAGCACATCCCGAGAGAGACATGTTTCCGTGAAACAGAGTATGTTACAATCCCTGATGTCTCTCTGGAAAGCAACCCTTGCCCTAATTTCATCTACCTTGTTACCTAGAGACTGAACATTAGCGAGTAATATACTCGGAAGCGTTGGGTGATGTGCACGCCTCCGAAGTCTGACCAGAAGACCGCTCCGTCTACCTCTTCTCCGGCAGCGTTGTTTTGGGTCAGCCTCTGCAGTCAGCTCAAATGCCCTGGGTGGTTCGGACAAAGGATCCTCTTCGGGACAGTCATATTCCTGGTCGTAGTGCTGGTCAATTGATGTCACTCTGATATCCAATAGTTCTTCCCGGCTGTATGTAATAACACTGTAATAACATAAGATTTCATGGGCTAACAATGTAAGAAATAATACATAACAAAACAAAATACTGCAAAATGTCCTAAGGACTAGAAGCGAGGCAGCCCTCTGTCGGCGCCATCCTCTCTTAAGCCATCCTCTCTTAAGATCCCCTAAGCCTGTGTTATTAACCTCAGACCTTATTTTAGGCATTTATCCCAAAACCCTATTCTTTCCCATTCATTTTCCTCATAGGAATGGCTGAGCGAACCAGAGGTAACTAAATTCCAGGTTTTAGGACTACAAGCTGGCGAGCTCTACATCCTAGATAGAGCAATGAGACAGATATTTCATTGTATGTATAAATGTGAAGTATCGGTTTGGCATTTCCACTCACTACCAAATATGGTGATGAGAGGAAGCCCAGTTGCCGGCAGTGGGAGAAGATGGAGCGAAAGGGATTTTGGCCAACATTCTGCAACATTTTTCATTGATTAAACATTTGAATTCAATACAGTTTTCCATTTCCAAAACTATAATCTGTTACGAATCGAGTGGACTAAGTTTTTCAGACTTTACCCTTTGCCAAAGTTTCTAAAAACTGCGTTCTTTAGAAAGATTGCAAGGGCAAATTTAGTTATTGCACAAGCGCACTTCACAGAGTAGGCGTTCCCAAACGGAAATAAGCAAATACATGCTAAAACTCTACAATAGGATCTCGCTAGCTCGTGCTTGGCTTTACCCACCTTGCTTGTGCTGCCCACTGTGATCCATTGGAAACTACTGGCCGTGGTCTATCTTTGTCTATATGGCACACTTCAAATTCAAATACCTCCGGTTTTATGCGCCATTGGGAGTTTTCCAGAGCAATACGTGAATGACGTCAGCACTATCACTATCTATGCTCTAGATTAGTGGTTCCCAACCAAGGGTACTAGGATAGCAAGCAAAAAAGTTTGGGAACCACTGCTCTAGAGGACCCTGTAACCTAGTTGAAGAACGCTCAACTCCATTCTCTAGGCAGAGTTGAGTTTTGATAACTGGTTGCAGGATTTGCTAGCAACAACATTGAGCCACCATCAGTCAATTCTTGTAAAAATGTAAATTATGAAAATTCTTACCTGTTCCTATGTTTAAACTGTACATACTTTGTAATAAAAACTTTTACAGAATACAACCACCAACTTTTTCCCCGTTGCTTGTAGGCTACTACGTAAACTGAGATTCAATTGAGTCTGTGCTATCTGGAATCCTTGGGACGTCCCTCCCTACCCTAACCCCTACCCTTACCTTACCCATGTACAATGTCAACTTCAATGGCGTATGGACTCAATTGAATCTCAGTTTATGTAGGTATACGAGCAATGAGGAAAAAGTTGGTGGTTGTATTCCCTAAAAAATTATAAAAAATTTCTGCAGATAAGTTACAAAATAATTATCTAGGGGCCTCCCGAGTGGTGCAGCTGTCTAAAGCACTGCATCACAGTGCTAGCTGCGTCACTACAGATCCCGGTTCGATGCCAGGCTGTGTCACAGCTGGCCGCGACCGGGAGACCCATGAGGCGGCACACAATTGGCCCAGCGTCGTCCGGGTTAGGGGAGGGTTTGGCTGGCCGGGCTGTCCTTGTCCCATCGCGCTCTAGCGACTCCTGTGGCGGGCTGGGCGCAATGCACACTGACACGGTCGCCCGGTGTATAGCGTTTCCGCCGACATATTGGTGTGGCTGGCTTATGGGCTAAGCGAGCATTGTGTCAAGAAGCAGTGCATCTTGGCGGGGTCGTGTTTTGGAGGACACACGGCTCTCGACCTTCACCTCTCCCGAGTCCGTATGGGAGTTGCAGCGATGGGACAAGACTGTTTGATACAACGAAATTGGGGTGAAAAAGGGGTAAAAAAATTAAACATATAAAACTAACAACTGATAAGTTAATGCCACAATAGAGTGATTATTGGAAGACTCAAACTGCACATGCAACGAGAACCGGAAGAGACGACTGCTAAAGGGAAGAGAGTGGACGATGGTAAGGGAAAACTTCAGTTCAAACTTCTTTGGAAGACTGTTGTGGAGGGAGGGAGACGCTAGGGGCACAATGTGTAGCTACGGCTCAGACTGCAATGGAATGTTGAGTGGAAGCTTATGTAATGTGGAATGACTAGCTAGTTTAGTCCAGGGGACAGAATGAGGTCTGATGTGATCGCAAGCTGTTAAAAATGCTTAAATGTTTTGGTTGATTGGTTCAGCATTGTAATTCGTTGGTATTAATAGATAGCTAGCTAACGAGCTAACTTTAGCAAGTTAGCCGTATGCTAAAAGCAGCTAGTTAAACTAACTTGTTAGCTGGAGTGATTACATTCAATTCAGCTCCATTGTGGCTACAGTATCTATATAAACTCAGCAAAACAAAGAAATGTCCTCTCACTGTCAACTGCGTTTATTTTCAGCAAACTTAACATGTGTAAATATTTGTATGAACATAACAAGATTCAACAACTGAGACATAAACGGAACAAGTTCCACAGACATGTGACTAACAGAAATTGAATAATGTCAAAAGTAACAGTCAGTATCTGGTGTGGCCACCAGCTGCATTAAGTACTGCAGTGCATCTCCTCCTCAAGGACTGCACCAGATTTGCCAGTTCTTGCTGTGAGATGTTACCCCAGTCTTCCACCAAGGCATCTGCAAGTTCCCAGACTTTTCTGGGGGGAATGGCCCTAGCCCTCACCCTCCGATCCAACAGGTCCCAGACGTGCTTAATGGGATTGAGATCCGGGCTCTTCGCTGGCCATGGCAGAACACTGTCATTCCTGTCTTGCAGGAAATCACGCACAGAATGAGCAGTATGGCTGGTGGAATTGTCATGCTAGAGGGTAATGTCTGGATGAGCCTGCAGGAAGGGTACCACATGAGGGAGGAGGATGTATTCCCTGTAACGCACAGCTTTGAGATTGCCTGCAATGACAACAAGCTCAGTCCGATGATGCTGTGACACACCGCCCCCAGACCATGACGGACCCTCCACCTCCAAATCGTTCCCGCTCCAGAGTACAGGCCTTGGTGTAACGCTCATTCCTTCGACGATAAACGCGACCATCACACCTGGTGAGACAAAACCGCGACTCGTTAGTGAAGAGCACTTTTTGCCGGTCCTGACTGGTCCAGCGACGGTGGGTTTGTGCCCATAGGCGACGTTGTCGCCAGTGATGTCTGGTGAGGACCTGCCTTGCAACAGGCCTACAAGCCCTCAGTCCAACCTCTAAATCGATCCCGCATCAGAGTACAGGCCTCGGTGTAATGCTCATTCCTTTGACAATAAATGCGAATCCGACCATCACCCTTGGTGAGATAAAACCACAACTTGCCAGCGATGGTGGGTTTCTGCCCATAGGCGACGTTGTTGCCGGTGATGTCTGGTGAGGACCTGCCTTACAACAGGCCTACAAGCCCTGTCCAGCCTCTCTCAGCCTATTGCAGACAGTCTGAGCACTGATGGAGGGATTGTGCGTTCCTGGTGTAACTTGGGCAGTTGTTGTTGCCATTCTGTACCTGTCCCGCAGGTGTGATGTTCGGATGTACTGATCCTGTGCAGGTGTTATTAGATGTGGTCTGCCACTGCGAGGACAATCAGCTGTCCATCCTGTCTCCCTATAGTGCTGTCTTAGGTGTCTCACAGTACGGACATTGCAATGTATTGCCCTGGCCACATCTGCAGTCCTCATGACTCCTTGCAGCATGCCTAAGGCACGTTCACGCAGATGAGCAGGGACTCTGGGAATCTTTCTTTTAGTGTTTTTCAGAGTCAGTAGAAAGGCCTCTTTAGTGTCCTACGTTTTCATAACTGTGACCTTAATTGCCTACCATCTGTAAGCTGTTAGTGTCTTAACAACCGTTCCACAGGTGCATGTTCATTAATAGTTTATGGTTCATTGAACAAGCATGGGAAACAGTGTTTAAACCCTTTACAATGAAGATCTGTGAAGTTATTTGGATTTTTACGAATAATCTTTGAAAGACAGGGTCCTGAAAAAGGGACGTTTCTTTTTTTGCTAAATATATATATATATTTAGGATCACCACTTTATTTTAATAATGTGAAATGTCAGAATATTAGTAGAGAGAATTATTTATTTCAGCTTTTATTTCTTTCATCACATTCGCATTGGGTCAGAAGTTTACATACACTCAATTAGTATTTGGTAGCATTGCCTTTAAATGGTTTAACCTGGGTCAAACGTTTCAGGTAGCCTTCCACAAGCTTCCCACAATAAGTTGGGTGAATTTTGGCCCATTCCTTCTGACAGAGCTGGTGTAACTGAGTCAGGTTTGTAGGCCTCTTTGCTCGCACACTGTTGATCAGTTTTGCCAGCAAATTTTCTATGGGATTGAGGTCAGGGCTTTGTGATGGCCACTCCAATACCTTGACTTTGTTGTCCTTAAGCCATTTTGACACAACTTTGGAAGTATGATTGGAGTCATTGTCCTTTGGAAGACCCATTAGCGACCAAGCTTTAACTTCCTGACTGATGTCTTGAGATGTTGCTTCAATATATCCACATAATTTTCCTGCCTTATGATACCATCTATTTTGTGAAATGCACCAGTCCCTCCTGCAGCAAAGCACCCCCACAACATGATGTTGCCACCCCCGTGCTTCACGGTTGGGATGGTGTTCTTCGGCTTGCAAGCCTCCCCCTTTTTCCTCCAAACATAACGATGGTCATTCTGGCCAAACAGCTCTATTTTTGTTTCATCAGACCAGAGGACATTTCTCCTCAAAAGTATGATCTTTGTCCCCAATGTGCAGTTGCAAACCGTAGTCTGGCTTTTTTATGGCGGTTTTGGAGCAGTGGCTTCTTCCTTGCTGAGCGGCCTTTCAGGTTATGTCGATATAGGACTCGTTTTACTGTGGATATAGATACTTTTGTACATGTTTCCTCCAGCATCTTCGCAAGGTCCTTTGCTGTTGTTCTGGGAAGGATTTGCACTTTCCGCACCAAAGTATGCTCATCTCTAGGAGACAGAACGCATCTCCTTCCTGAGCGGAATGACGGCTGCGTTGTCCCATGGTGTTTATACTTGCGTACTATTGTTTGTACAGATGAACGTGGTACCTTCAGGTGTTTGGAAATTGCTCCCAAGGATGAACCGGACTTGTGGAGGTCTACAATTTTTTTTATGAGGTCTTGGCTGATTTCTTTTGATTTTCCCATGATGTCAAGCAAAGAGGCACTGTTTGCAGGTAGGCCTTGAAATACATCCACAGGTACACCTCCAATTGACTCAAATGATGTCAATTAGCCTATCAGAAGCTTCTAAAGCCATGACATTTTCTCGAATTTTCCAAGCTGTTTAAAGGCACAGTCAACTTAGTGTATGTAAACTTCTGACCAACTGGAATTGTGATACAGTGAATTATAAGTGAAATAATCTGTCTGTAAACAATTGTTGGAAAAATTACTTGTGTCATGCACAAAGTAGATGTCCTAACCGACTTGCCAAAACTATAGTTTGTTAACAAGAAATGTGTGGAGTGGTTGAAAAACGAGTTTTAATTACTCCAACCTAAGTGTATGTAAACTTCTGACTTCAACTGCATATATTTTGGCCTCTTTATTCTCTTTCTACACTTGGCATCCACCAAATACTGCACTGTGTGTGTGTTTCCGCAGATTCTATAACTCCACAAGAATCTCTTTTTTTAAATGTTATTATTTTTTAAATGTATTACCAACATAGAAAAGTCTGTATACATACAATAAGTACATGGATAGACAATGATAACATATGCTAGGGCGTAGAACAAATTACAGATTACACAAAGACTTTAAAAGAAACATACATATTGATATTTTTAACAGCTTTCTTATTAGAAGAATGTAGAATGGTCTTAATGTACTGCTCAAATTCCTTATTGAAAACACGGAAGTGTGTTTTTTTATTAGTGAATTTACATTTATGAATATGACATTTTTCCATTAGCACAATTAGATTTATGATGTAAAATTGTTTTTCTTTTTCTTTATTATGGTTAAGGAAATCGAGCAGCTCATTCTCCAATAACAAACAAAAGTCATCAAGAATATTAACAATTATAAAACTGTGAATACCTTTCCATAATTGTTTTACATGTAGACAATGCCAAAATAAATGTAAAACTGTTTCTGGATGCTCAACACAAAAAGTACAATCAATGTTAATGTCTTTTTTCTTCAGGTAATGATTTGCATGGTAATAGTTATGGATCATTCTGAAAGAGACCTCTTTGACCTTGTTAACAAGCAAGTATTTGTGTTGTAATAACCAGACTTTTTCCCAACAGATATTAGTGACCAATGTATTCCAGTAACTTGTGACATAAGGAATGGATATAATATCCCTTTGAAATAAAGCACGTATAGATCTGTTGTTCTGAGGGAGCAAGGAGAAACATATTTTCCCTATTGGAGAGTCAACTGGATTAAGCGAGGGTAGGTCAAGAAGGTGAGGTCTGGCTACACCTCTAAACAACATGAGAGTTCCAGATGGAATAGCATTAAAGACTATGGCGAACTCTCTAGGTGTTACATTGATATTGTAACGAGATAAAAATTCCTCATAATTGAGTTACAGTCCTTCTGCATTAAAAAGTTGACTCACGAGCAGGATATGATTATTGAACCAGTTCTTTAAAAATTAAGACTTGTTTCTATACACAATGTCTTTATTGTTCCAAATGAAATACCTATGCGGGGAAAAAATTATGTTTATATATTAACGACCACGCTATGAATACTTGTCTATGAAAAGCAGATAATTTAGCAGGAATCTTATCAATGTTATAGTTACAGAGTAACATAAAATTGAGGCCACCAAAACGGGAGAAGATATAATGAGGGATGAAATTCCAAATTGAAGTTTGATTCTTAAAAAAATATTTAGTCCAATTTATCTTAAACATATTATTCAAAGTAGGAAAATCAAAAAAATTGAGACCACCATATTCATATGAGTTCATAACGACAGATTTCCTAATATAATGTGTACGATTTTTCCAGATGAAGTTGAACACAAGAATCTCCCAAAGAAGTTTGAAATGAAGTTTGCATTTACAATCGACCACTCTCCTTAGCAGTCGTCACTTCCGGTTATCGTTGCTTGAGCAGTTCGAGTCTTCCAATAATCGCTCCACTGCGGCATCGAGTTATCAATTGTTAGTTTAGTATTACATTTTACAATCGGGCTATAGACCCGTCTAATGCCTCATATGAATCGTCACTGCAGTAAAAATAAAAAAGTGGGGAGAGCACGTCAATCTGGTCCACGCTGATTTTTTTCAGTGCGTAAAAAAAATAACCATATTTTTTTTGCAGGCCATCTAATAATTTGGCCAGGTAAAAATGTATTTGAACGCGGATTTCACGATCGGTCATAATGGCAGCCTACATTTTGGTCTTTACATTGGAGATTTTTAAGCATTTTGAACGACGAACCGTTTGGGAACCAAATATACCGGCTCTTTTACGTGAACAGAGCCAAATTAGGTCATCATTTTGAATAACTAATTGAATGTGAATATTAATGGTGATCCATATTTGTGTTAAAGGGGCGTGGTTATGGTGAAGACAAAACTAAAACTATCCTGCGATGTCAGAATACATCAATAGTTGACGTGCGGGTGGGGTTAGAATCGACGCAGCTCAACCTTCGGGGCGGAGAGCGGGAGCGAACGACGGTACGGAGAGTCATCAGGGTTAAAATATTCTGCCTTGGGGGTGGGGGGGGGGGGGGGGGGGGAGGACATACTACTGCCAACCCGGCGACGAGATTGGGCCTGTGGTGCCTGCAACCCAGGAAAACATGGAGCTCGAGAATATCGTGGCCAACACCGTCCTGTTGAAAGCAAGAGAAGGTAAGAGATGTCGGAGCGCAGGAACGGGTGACAAGCTTGACAGCTCCTCTCTCTTCACCGCCAGAACAAGCTCAGAACCTGGGGATTCCCCCAGGAAGCGCAGGCCATAAGAGATAGGAGCTGGACCTCTTTATTATTTGCAAAGCCTCTGAAGCGTTAAGATAACTATATTAACATCCCATATGCTCTCTAAATACATAATATTTACTCGAGCTTAACCTTGGACATTGGTAGGCTACAGAAAAGATGTGACTGTTAATCAAATTGCGTGACATTAGATTTTCCGACTTTCTATTCTACAGCATCCTTCTGTCGTTGTCGAAACAGCATGTTGAACATAATTCCGTATTCAATTTGCAATGGAGAGCTAGCTACACACATACAAAATTAACGCCAGTAGACATTAATTTGTGGACCTTTAGTTGGCAATGACAGCGTATGTCAGTGCGCTCCATGTTAGCGGATTGTAGTGGTGTTGGTAGGGTGTCAACATTAGGCCTATGTCAATTTGTGAAATAACAACATAAAGATGATCACGGAGTATGCAGCGCTATAGACTCTAGCTGGTGTATCTAGCTGTTGCAGATAATGTAACAAGCCGAGATATTTTTTTCTAATTACTGTAGACCGATAATGTATCCATCTGAAACAGAAATGGCATCATGGTATATATCATTTTATCCCCCAGTCACAGATTATCTGATAGTGGTCCTACTATCAGATACATTGGAAGCAATGACAGTATTGAACTAACTACAGTAAAAGTCGCCTATCATGTGGGACATAAGTAAGACATTTGATCTATCTATTTGTTATACCTCTTTCATACTAAATCAATTGGTGCTAACACAATGAACAAAGGTCTTGTTTTAAAACTCAGGAATGTTTTTCCTCCAAACTGTTTACAGACTCATTCCATTCACAGGGTGGTTGACCCCAGTCTGATGAACCTCACTCTGGCCATATCAGTCACATGGCATATTATGGATATATACAGTAAAAGAGAATTAGTATAGAACAACTTTTATTTTTCCCAGAGGGAACATCGGTATCATCATCAAATAACATTATACTGATCTGTAAATATGTATATTTCCCATCAACCAATCAGATGTTTATTTGTGAAATGCGTTGTAATGGAAAACTAACCAAAACAATTGTACTGTATGTCAGAGGTAGCCTACAGCAAAACACAGTGTTCAAAATGGTATTGTCATCTCTGCTAGGATCAATACTGTACTCTCTATCTAGTCTCAGTGTAGTGTCTCTGTTTGATAGAGGAAAAGTATTGAATCTGCCATAGGCATTACACAGACTTCTGTTTTCGCGTCGCCTCTCTCTGGTCACATTGTTTGCCATTGAAATCCACATTAAGCACCTCTAATTTGTTTCCACTCTTGTTGTTGGTGGTGGTAATAACACTGTAATTCTGTTATTATCAAATAGTAATAATGCATTAATACTTTCTCTCACAAACAACAGTTCAAGATGGAAAACGGTGGCGGAGTGAAAGAATAAGAGGCTGTCTCTTTCTCTGGTTTGCGCTATTATTTCCTTATGGTTTGTCTATCTTTGCATTTGCACTAATGCAGGATGTAATCTCATTCTTTCAACACCAGTGAGTATATCTCCATCGAACAATACTAAGTTAGTGATAACACTGTCATTTGCAGTGATGTACAGTATATAAACCCTGGATTGCTGATGCTATATATTTGTCATTTGAGAGGCTTTTAAGCCACGGGTCGGTCATATTGGTACTCCCCAGTAGAAGCAGTCCTCCATAGGAATGAATGGAATTCGATGTTTCAAATACAAAATTACATGTATTTAATTATTTTCTTGTTGTATTAGGAACAGTAACATTAGTAAAATTATACTTTCAGGAATATGTTTTTATATCTTTTTTTATTTGTATGTTTAGCTCACATAATATAATTTAAAAGTATGCATTAAAGGTGTTTGTAATAGAATGCATGTGGCAAAAACAAATCTAGACATTAATAAATTATGTTCTATAGCTTCCAAAGTATTTTTTACAATAGTGTGGGATTGTCAAGATTGAGGCACAGTGGCTTCAACACAAGTTAGTCTTCTAGTACAAGTTCTATGTACAAGTATGACAAATTTGTCATACTTGTACATCTCTTTGCCAGGCATAAACAATGTTCTCAGCGTCTCATTTGCATCTTGTCCGCTTCCCATTGTGATAAAACATTGTTAGCCAGACATACTGTCAATATGTTCACTTCCAACCACTATTTGAACAGCAAATGTTACTGGGCATGGCATCCAGTTCATGCACATGCCACTTATAGAATTGGTTTCACCACCCAACCAAGATGGGCAACTTTACAGTGTAGGTAGCAGGCCTAGGCCTATTCTGCTTGCTAATTTGTTTGTTAACGTACTGTAACTATACTGAACAAAAATATCAATGCAACATGTAAGGTGTTGGTCCAATGTTGCTAGAGGTCGACCGATTAATCAGAATGGCCGATTAATTAGGGCCGATTTCAAGTTTCCATAACAATCGGAAATCAGTATAGTTTCTGTTCTAGATCAATAGATATGCATATTATTATTACTATTGGATAGAAAACACTGATGTTTCTAAAACTGTTTGAATTATATCTGTGAGTAAAACAGAACTCAGTTGGCAGGCAAACTTCCAAACAGGAAGTGAAAATTCTGAAATGGGTCTCTGTGAAGGGCTGCTCCTATTCAATTGCCTTGTATTTATGGATATGTATGCACTTCATACGCCTTCCACTAGATGTCAACAGGCAGTAGAACGTTGAATGAGGTGTCTAGCCTGATGTGGGACCGAATGAGAGCTTGGAGTGACAGGTCAGCCATATTGGCAGTATTTTGCTGCGCACCTGGGAGCACCATATCGTTTTCTGCAATGCGTTAGGTAGACACGAAGAAATGCTCCGTCTGGGACGTTATTGGATACATATGAGAAAAACATCCTAAAGATGGATTTTCAACTGAGTTTGACCAGTTTATTCAACTTTTATTATGACTTTTGGAATTTTTCGTTCCATGCGTCAAACTTTCATGGACACGTGAGCGCCACTATGCTAGCCAAAGTTGCTAATTTGACAGAAGAAATGGACATTCTAAAACAAAACAACGATTTATTGTGGAACAAGGACTCCTGGCACTGCATTCTGATGAAAGTTCAAAGGTAAGAGAATATTTATGATGTTGAATATGTTGACTCCAACATGGCGGAGAATGGCTGAGCGCTGTCTCAGATTATTGTATGCTGTGCTTTTTACTAAAGTTATTTTTTTAAATCTAACACAGCGGTTGCATTAAGAACCAGTGTATCTTTAATTATATGTCCAACATGTATTTTTCAGCAAAGTTTATGATGAGTTTCTGTTAGATTACGTGACTCTCCAAAATTTCTCCGGACAATTTGGAGCATTTTTGCGCCATGTTCACAATGTAAAACGAGGATTTGTAGCTATAAATACAATGTATTGTATAACATGATGTTATAAGACTGTCATCTGATGAAGTTGTTCAAAGGTTAGTGATTAATTTTATCTCTATTTGTGGGTTTTGTGAAAGCTATCTTTGCGGTGAAAAAATGGCGTTGTGTTTTGGGCTATTGTGGTGAGCTAACATAAATATATGTTGTGTTTTCGCTGTAAAACATTTTAAGAATCGGACATGTTGTGTCACGATCATTATGAGACAAATGAGTGGACCAAGGCGCAGCGTGGAAAAGAGACATCGTCTTTTAATGAAGAAAAAACAAACACTTACTAAACGAACAAAAAACAAACGTGAAGCTAAAACGAACTAAGTGCACACATGCAACATAGAACATAGACAATTACCCACAAACACCTAAAGCCTATGGCTGCCTTAAATATGGCTCCCAATCAGAGACAACAATAAACAGCTGTCTGATTGAGAACCAAACCAGGCAACCATAGACTTTCCTAAACACCTCAAGGCTAGTGCGGGGAGCAGCAACAGGACGCACAGGACTCTGGAGACGCACAGGAGGCTTGGTGCGTGGTGCCGGAACTGGTGGTACCGGGCTGGAGACACGCACCATAGGGCGAGTGCGTGGAGGAGGAACCGGGCTCTGGAGACACACTGGAAGCCTGGTGCGTGGTGTTGGCACTGGTGGTACTGGGCTGGGGCGGGAAGTTGGCGCCGGATATACCGGACCATGCAGGCGTACTGGCTCCCTTGAGCACTGAGCCTGCCCAACCTTACCTGGTTGTATGCTCCCCGTCGCCCGACGAATGCGGGGAGGTTAAATAACCCGCACTGGGCTGTGTAGGCGAACCGGGGACACCATGCGTAAGGCTGGTGCCATGTATGCCGGCCCGAGGAGACGCACTGGAGACCAGACGCGTTGAGCTGGCTTCATGGCACCTGGCTCAATACTCAATCTGGCCCTGCTAGTGCGGGGAGGTGGAATAACCCGCACCGGGCTATGCACACGTACAGGAGACACCATGCGCTCTACCGCATAACACGGTGTCTGCCCGTACTCTCGCACTCCATGGTAAGCATAGGGAGTTGGCGCAGGTCTCCTACCTGACTTCGCCACACTCCCTTGTAGCCTCCCCCAAGACATTTTTGGGTTTTACTCACGGGCTTCCAGCCTTGCTTCCGTGCTGCCTCCTCATATCGCCTCCTCTTGGCTTTAGCTGCCTCCAGCTCTTCACGAGGGAGGCGATATTCTCCTGGTTGTGCCCAAGGTCCCTTACCATCCAGTATCTCCTCCCAAGTCCAAGAATCCTGTATGCGCTGCTCCTGTTGCTGCTTATCACGCTGCTTGGTCCTGGGTTGGTGGGAAATTCTGTCACGATTATTATGAGACGAATGAGTGGACCAAGGCGCAGCGTGGAAAAAAGACATCTTCTTTTAATGAAGAAAAAACAAACAGTTACTAAATGAACAAAAAACAAACGTGAAGCTAAAACGAACTAAGTGCACACATGCAACATAGAACATAGACAATTACCCACAAACACCTAAAGCCTATGGCTGCCTTAAATATGGCTCCCAATCAGAGACAACAATAAACAGCTGTCTCTGATTGAGAACCAAACCAGGCAACCATAGACTTTCCTAAACACCTACACTGAACACAACCCCATACATTCTACAAAACCCCCTAAACAATACACACACCCTAAACTAGACAAAACACACAAACATCCCCCATGTCACACCCTGACCTAACTAAACTAATAAAGAAAATCAATATAACAAAGGCCAGGGTGTGACATGTTGGCTGGATTCACAAGATTTTTATCTTTCATTTGCTGTACAACATGTATTTTTCATAAAAGTTTTATCTGGACTTGTCCAGTGACTGCTGTGAAAGGACAGCTGACAACATAGGAAAGTGTGTGTGACAGCTTGGAGAGACAGCTGACCGGAGGGAATAGACCCCAATGGGGCTGTAATGGGCTAGCTACCCATGTTGGCAGTCTCCGACGCTGCTTCAGTATGTTGGAGACACCCGCTAAGTGCTACTGAAAGTCAACAAAGGAACATACCCCTAGAGCCTGCGAGAGCTGGGGCTCAAGATGGCTCAACGACTGATCACACGGCTACGGACCCAGGAATGGAAACAACTACGAGTAGGAACACAGCACATGAGACAACCATAACAGCAGCAGGACACACACTTCAGGTGTGCAGCTGTGGTTGGGAGAGAGTAACATCGGCAAGGGGGTTAAGGATCCATCAAGGGAGGAAAAGGTGCTTGGTAGAGCAGAGACAGGGACCTCGCATTGACCAGTACTTCTTACGAAGCAGCCAGTCAAATCAGTCAAATGAAGCACAGCGATGGGACGCAAACCAAAGTTCGCAGAGCATCAGCACCCCTGTAACGGAGGAGGATAACACAAGCACAGAAATGCCGGTGGATGAACTCACCCAACCACAGAGACCTCTAAAAGAGGAAAAGGTCAAAGGGCACAGACCGAGTGTGAAGTGGCCCCAAGCTGTTGAAAAGAGAGAGTGGGAAACAATCAACAACGACCTGACAAAAATCTTGGAACAACAGGTAGGAACAGCAGAGAAAAAGCTTGAAAGGATGGGAGACATTATCTACCACTACGGAGAAGAGCGCTTTGGAGTAAACGAAAGGAGAAGTGGCAAGACACCACCCGCGCCAGCCAAATCTAGGAGGCAGCAAGAGATCGAGATACTTGTCAGAGAGAGAAGGCAGCTGAGAAAGCAGTGGAAGAAGGCCTCTGATGCAGAGAGAGAAGGTCTCATGCTACTCCAAGTAGACATCAAATGTCGGCTGGCAACCTTGCGAAGAGCGGAAAACTTAAGGAAACTTCGTAGGAAGAAGGAACACTCAAGAACACGGTTCTATAAAAAAAACTTTAAGTTTGTCAAAGACCTCTTCGCAAAGGAAAAGTGCGGAATCCTAAAAACTCCAAAGCCAGAACTGGAAGACCATCTGGAAAAGGTCCACCAGGACACGAAAAGGCATGAGCAGATAATCATCCCACATGACATCCCACCTATTCAACCACCAGAATTCAATCTGGACACTGACCCTCCAAAATGGAAGGAAGTAGAGAACGTTGTCCGACGAGCAAGAGCGGCCTCGGCTCCTGGGCCTAATGGAGTACCATATAAGCTCTACAAGAACGCCCCGGATGTTCTACCCTTTCTTTGGAGGCTCATGAGGATAGTGTGGCAGAAGGAAATT
Source organism: Salvelinus fontinalis (assembly GCF_029448725.1). Classification (NCBI taxonomy): domain Eukaryota; kingdom Metazoa; phylum Chordata; class Actinopteri; order Salmoniformes; family Salmonidae; genus Salvelinus; species Salvelinus fontinalis. Next base: position 27,654,618 of record NC_074677.1, read on the forward strand.
ATACCAAGGCATGGCGAAGGGCTGGTGGTGTGCTAATCCCGAAAGAGAAGGATGCGACAGACATCAGTCAATTCCGACCAATCTCCCTTCTCAACGTCGAAGGGAAGATTTTTTCAGTATAATAGCACAGAGGCTGTCCACTTACCTGGAAAGGAACAAGTACATTGATACATCTGTACAGAAAGCAGGCATTCCTGGTTTCTCTGGTTGCCTGGAACATACGAGTATGATTTGGCACCAGATCCAAACAGCTAAGAAAGACAAGAGAGACCTCTATGTCATCTTCCTCGACCTGGCCAATGCCTTTGGCTCAGTTCCCCATGAACTCCTCTGGGAATCCTTCAACTTTTTCCACATACCAGAACCCATCACTACGCTGGTAAAGGCCTATTTCCAAGACCTGCAATTGTGTTTCACAACACCTGACTTCACAACAACATGGCAGCGCTTGGAAGTGGGCATAATGGCAGGCTGTACAATTTCACCTCTGGCCTTCACTATGGCCATGGAAGTCATCATCAGGGCATCGAGATGGGTGGTCGGCGGTGAGAGAACTAAGGAAGGGCTCCGTCTCCCACCTATCCGAGCATACATGACTACACTGACCACCACTGCAGCATGCACCAGGCGGCTACTTGCAAAACTGCAGGATAACATCAAATGGGCCCGGATGAAAATCAAGCCAAGCAAATCTCGAAGCATCTCCATAGTCAAGGGACAGCTTAAAGATGTGAGGTTCTGCATTGGAGATGACCCGATACCAACGGTGTCTGAGCAACCCGTCAAGAGCCTGGGTAGATGGTACAACGAAAGCCTCCGAGATAAAGATCAAGTGCAGCAAGTAAGACAGGACATCGCAGACGGACTTGAGAACATCAACAAGACCCTACTGCCTGGGAAGCTCAAGCTTTGGTGCCTACAGTTTGGACTTCTCCCCCGGGTAATGTGGCCACTCACCGTCTATGAGGTCCCAATAACAACAGTGGAGAAGATGGAGCGAACCATTACCTCATACGTGAAGAAATGGCTGGGTGTCCCACGATGCCTGAGTAACATCGGCCTCTATGGCAAAGGGGTCCTTGAACTACCTCTTACAAGTCTAACGGAGGAGTACAAGTGCTCTAAAGTAAGACTTCAGATGACATTGAAGGACTCCAAAGACCAGACCATCAGCAAGGCTGCACCTCCCCTACAAACTGGACGGAAATGGACATCATCCAAGGCTGTGCAGCAAGCAATATCAGCCCTGAGACACCAAGACATTGTGGGGAATATCCAGCATGGAAGAGGAGGCTTTGGCCTGGCAGCAAGCAAACCAACGTTCCATAAGGCAACAACATCTGAACGCAGGAAGCTGGTGGTCGAGGAGGTGCGCAGACAGGAGGAGACTGCAAGAAGTGCAAAGGCTGTCTCTCTTGCTAAACAATGGCAATGGACGTGGTGGGAAGGCCTGGAGAGGAGAAAGATCAACTGGAGTGAGCTTTGGCAAATGGAGGCAAGCAACATCAGCTTCATCATAAGAGCTGTTTATGATGTGCTTCCATCACCAAAAAACCTACATCAATGGTATGGCGAGGACCCGACCTGCCCCCTCTGCCCAGCTCCAGCGACTCTCAGGCATATAATGACAGGTTGCAAGACCAGCCTCTCACAAGGCCGCTACACCTGGAGGCACAATCAGGTCCTCAAGAGCCTGGCTGCAGCACTTGACCAAGAGGAGTGCAACCAATTCATTACCTCCAAAAACAAGCAATCCCGTCAAAACAACAACATTCATCCGGGAGGGACAGAAAAGGCCCAAGCATCCTCCTACAAAGCCAGAAACTGGACACCTAGGCATGGCCCGGGACTGGAAGATGCTTGTCGATATTGGCCAGCAACTCATTTTTCCACCTGAGATTGCTTCTACCAACCTTAGGCCAGACATGGTACTCTGGTCCCCTTCACGAAAGGCTGTGTACATCATAGAGCTCACAGTCCCGTGGGAAAACTCTGTTGAAGAGGCCTACGAGCGTAAGAAACTGCGTTACACAGAGTTGGCAGCAGACGCAACTCAGCGTGGCTGGAATGCAAAAGTCTGGCCAGTTGAAGTGGGATGCAGAGGATTCGTGGCTTCTTCCACCATCAGGTTGCTGAAAGAACTTGGAATCCATGGACAGGCTCTGCGGCAGACCGTCAGAGCAGTTTCTCAAGCAGCTGAAAGAGGCAGCCAGTGGATCTGGATCAAACGGAAGGACCCTTGCTGGGCTATAATTTCATGACCCCCCCCCACCCCCACCTGAGAACCCAATTCAGATCCATCCAACTTGAGGAGGGCATATGAGGTATGCGGTCAGCTATAGGGCTGGCTCAGGGAAGAGGACGCCCCTGCCTTGCATAGTCCCATGGGAAATCTTATTTGGGCATGGGACACAAGCTAAGGCTTGATCACCCTTTAGCTGGCCACCTTTGATGAGGGTGTTTAGTGATTAAAGGCCGAAACACCCACTGATTCGAAGGCACACTACTGAGGATGTGTCCCAAAATTGACATCTTAACCCAGTCTAAGAAATAAACCTCCCATGCCACTCTGTCAACATCACGGCAAATCTCATGTGAGTGCATACCATCTATTGGCACAATGGACAGTTTCAACATCTCGTCCCGTGTTTTATGATTCTGATTCTTATGATGAGTATTTCTGTATTTCACGTTGCTCTCTGTAATTATTCTGGCTGTTTTGGTGCCATTTGTGACTATGGCTGCAATGTAAAACCAGGATTTATAGCTATTAATATGCACATTTTCGAACAAAACATAAATGTATTGTATAACATAATGTCATAAGACTGTCATCTGATGAAGTTGTTCAAAGGTTAGTGATTAATTTTATCTCTATTTGTGGGTTTTGTGAAAGCTATCTTTGCGGTGCAAAAATGCCGTTGTGTGTTGCGCTATTGTGGTGAGCTAACATAAATATATGTTGTGTTTTCGCTGTAAAACATTTTAAGAATCGGACATGTTGGCTGGATTCACAAGATGTTTATCTTTCATTTGCTGTATTCGACTTGTGATTTCATGAAATTATATTATATGATATTCCCTGTGGCGCTAGGCTAGGCTATGCTAGTCAGCGTTTCTGATGAGGAAGATCCCGGATCCGGGAGGGTGATTCGGTAGAGGTTTTTAACTAGGCAAGTCAGTTAAGAACACATTCTTATTTTCAATGACGGCCTAGGAACGGTGGGTTAACTGCCTTGTTCAGGGGCAGAACATCAGATTTTTACCTTGTCAGCTCAGGGATTCAATCTTGCAACCTTACGGTTAACTAGTCCAACGCTCTAACCACCTGCCTCACGAGGACCCCGCCTGTTACGCGCCTGTTACGCGACGGCAGTAAGAAGCCAAGGTAAGTTGCTAGCTAGCATTAAACTTATCTTATAAAAAACAATCAATCAATCATAATCACTAGTTATAACTACACATGGTTGATGATATTACTAGTTTATCTAGCGTGTCCTGCGTTGCATATAATCGATGCAGTGCGCATTCGCGAAAAAGGACTGTCGTTGCTCCAACGTGTACCTAACCATAAACATCATGCCTTTCTTGAAATCAATTCACAGAAGTATATATTTTTAAACCTGCATATTTAGCTAAAAGAAATCCAGGTTAGCAGGCAATATTAACCAGGTGTAATTGTGTCACTTCTCTTGCGTTCATTGCACGCAGAGTCAGGGTATATGCAACAGTTTGGGCCGCCTGGCTCATTGCGAACTAATTTGCCAGAATTTTACGTAATTATGACATGACATTGAAGGTTTTGCAATGTAACAGGGATATTTAGACTGATGGATGCCACCCGTTAGATGAAATACGGAACGGTTCCGTATTTCACTGAAAGAATGAATGTTTTGTTTTCGAGATGATAGTTTCCGGATTCGACCATATTAAAGACCTAAGGCTCATATCTCTGTGTGTTATTATGTTATAATTAAGTCTATGATTTGATAGAGCAGTCTGACTGAGCGATGGTGGGCAGCAGCAGGCTCGTAAGCATTCATTCAAACAGCACTTTCGTGCGTTTTGCCAGCAGCTCTGCTGTTTATGAATTCAAGCCTATCAACTCCCGAGATTAGGCTGGTGTAACCGATGTGAAATGGCTAGCTAGTTAGCGGGGTGCGCGCTAATACCGTTTCAAACGCCACTCGCTCTGAGACTTGGAGTAGTTGTTCCCCTTGCTCTGCATGGGTAACGCTGCTTCGAGGGTGGCTGTTGTCAATGTGTTCCTGGTTCGAGCCCAGGTAGCGGCGAGGAGAGGGATGGAAGCTATACTGTTACACTGGCAATACTAAAGTGCCTATAAGAACATCCAATAGTCAAAGGTATATGAAATACAAATGGTATAGAGAGAAATAGTCCTATAATTCCTATAATAACTACAACCTAAAACTTCTTACCTGGGAATATTGAAGACTCATGTTAAAAGGAACCACCAGCTTTCATATGTTCTCATGTTCTGAGCAAGGAACTTAAACGTTAGCTTTCTTACATGGCACATATTGCACTTTTACTTTCTTCGCCAACACTTTGTTTTTGCATTATTTAAACCAAATTGAACATGTTTCATTATTTATTTGAGGCTAAATTGATTTTATTGATGTATTATATTAAGTTAAAATAAGTGTTCATTCAGTATTGTTGTAATTGTCATTATTGTAATTGTCAATTTACAAAAATCGGCCGATTAATCGGTATCGGCTTTTTTGGTTAAATAGTCACCACTAGCCGGCCTCCGCTCAGTGCCCTGCCCTGAACTTTCATCACTGTTACAAGCCGGCTACCACCCGGTTACTCAACCCTGCACCTTAGACATTGCTGTCCTATGTACATAATCATTGAACACTGGTCACTTTAATAATGTTTACATACTGTTTTATCCACTTCATATGTATATACTGTATTCTAGTCAAGGATCATCCTATATAACTACTGTTGTACACCTTTTATATTAATATATTGTCCATGATGTCTATAAAAAACCATCATATACATATATATTTATATTGTGGACTTTGACACTGCTCGTTCTAGTATTTCTATATTTCTTAGTTCCTTTCTTTAAATTCTTTGGATTTGCGTGTATTGTTAGATATTATTGCACTGTTGGAGCTAGGAACATAAGCATTTCTCTAAACTCACGATAACATCTGCATAATATGTGTACACGACCAAAACTATTTTATTTTATTTAAAGAGGTAGACTAAAATACAGTAACATTGCTTTTTCTATGTCTACAATTTAATAACCTCTCTGTCTTCTTGACACACACTCCAGGACAGCCATTATATTAATCACCCTGACCCTCTTCTTTATCTTGACGAATCTACAACAGCACTTTTATTCTGAGTGTTTTTAGGGACTGTATGTATTTCTATGTGCCGCTCAAGGCTACTTAGTGTTTTCCCATGTGTTATATTTTTCCTTTGTTTGATTAATCAACCACTGTTCTTTTGCAGGAGGTGGTGGAAACAGAAAAGGAAAAAGCAAGAAATGGAAACAGATGCTTCAGTTTCCCCACATCAGCCTGTGTGAGGAGCTCCGGCAAACTACAGGTACGCTTCCTCTCCTCTCCTCTACTTGCTAGCCCACTGATAGCAGACCAGGCGGTTTGGTCAAGACGTTTACATAGATCAGACACGGACAGAGTATGATTAGCTCAGTTTCAAGGGTGTTTATTAAATAATAAACCCAAAAAGAAAAGAACAGGTTTCCCCCATGAGACCGGGATACCGTCTCCTGGGCTCCGTGTCTTCCTGTATCCTGTCGGGCACACAAACTCAACTCCCTCGGCTTAGCTCGGGTAACTGTATCCAACCACATGGAAGTCACCTCACTTCCCCTAGTCCTCTCCCAGTGTGCTGCCCCTCTGGCAGCTTTATGGGCCTCGCACAGCTGGTGAGCAATCTGCCCTTGATTACTCACCAGCTCCCAATCAGCCCCAATTAGTCCTGTCCGAAGAACCCGTTGAGACCTGGCACGTCCAGCAGATGGAGCCTATAGCCGGCTATAGTATCCTGCCAGTCCCAGGATGGACTTGACCTGTGTCTTGGTGCGTGGAACGGGCCAGTCACGCACCGCATGAACCATCCTCTCCTGGGGCTTGACCTTCCCCCGTCCGATCAAATACCCCAGGTACTCCACCTCCTCGAACCCCAGCTTGCATTTCTTGGGGTTTGCGGTCAACCCGGCTTGTCTGAGCGCATCCAGCATGGCCTGGAGGCGCGTCAGGTGCTCTTCCCAACCTTGGCTGTGGATGAGGATATTATCCAGATATGCCGCTGCGTACTGCTGGTGGGGTCGAAGCACTCTGTTCATCAGCCGTTGGAATGTGGGCGGTGCTCCGTGGAGACCGAACGGGAGCACCCGGTACTGATACAACCTATCTGGTGTCGAAAACGACGTCTTCTCCCGGGAGGAGGCTGCCAACGGTACCTGCCAATAATCTTTGGTCAGGTCAAGGGTGCTGATGTACCGGGCCTTTCCCAATCGGTCGATGAGCTCGTCCACCCTCGGCATGGGATATGCGTCGAACAAGCTGATGTCGTTCACCCCCTGGAAATCGTTACAGAAGCGGAGGCTACGGTCCGGTTTTGGCACCAACACGATGGGGCTGCACCATGCACTGTGGGACTCTTCCACGACCTTCATCCTCAGCATAGCCTCCACTTCCTGTTTCACGGCCTCCTTCGGGCCTCCGTAATCCGATATAGCCTCTTTCGTACTGTTTCCCCAGGCCGGGTACGGATGTGGTGTTCAATGAGGGTCGTGCGGCCCGGCTTCTCGGAGAAAACCGCCGTTTTCCGATCGACGAGCTCCCTGAGCCCTTGCTTCTGGGCCGGGTCGAGGTCCTCATTAATCTGGACCTCCACTGGTACCGTTGGCGTCCTTTGTCCCGACCATAACACGGCCAAGGCTGTCCTCTCGTGCAACTTCTTCAACAGGTTCACGTGGTAAATCTGTTGGGGTTTCCGCCTCCCCGGTTGCCGTACGCGGTAATTGACAGGTCCCAGCTTCTCGATCACCTCGTATGGTCTGTGCCATGTTGCCAGGAACTTACTTTCGGCCGTGGGGATCAAGACCAGCACCCTTTCTCCCACCTGGAATTCTCAGGGCTGGGCTCCCGATTGTAGACCTGGGCTTGGGCGCGTTGGGCCTTCTCCATATGTTCCCTCACGACTGGCCATATGGCTGTCATCCGCTCTCGCATTGTCTCCACGTGCTCTACCACGCTGCGTAAGGGGGTCAGTTGGGCTTCCCACACCTCCTTGGCGAGGTCCAGTAGGCAGCGTGTTCTCCTCCCATAGAGGAGTTTGAACGGGGAAACCCAGTGGAGGATTGGGGTACTTCTCGGATTGAGAACATTAGGTGGGGTAGTAGCTGGTCCCAGTTCTTCCCGTCCTGCTCGATGACCTTCCGCAGCATCTGTTTGAGCGTTTTATTAAAGCGCTCGACGAGCCCATCCATCTGAGTTTGAAAAACGGAGGTCCAGATCTGCTTGATCTACAGGAGGGCACACAACTCTTTCATGAGGCGGGACATAAACTCCGTACCTTGGTCTGTCAGGATCTCGTTCTGGTTGCCCACCCGGCTAAAGAGGTGGAACAGCGCCCGGGCGATTCCCTTGGACACCGCCGCCCCTAGGGGAATTCCTCGGGATACCGGGTGGCATAGTCCACTATTACCAAGATGTACCTGTGTCCTCGTGCAGACTTTACCAGGGGTCCCACTATGTCCATGGCGATGCGTTCAAAGGGCACCCTGATTATTGGCAGGGGGACCAGAGGGTTTCGGAAGTGTGCTTTTGGGGCAGTGAGTTGACACTCCGGGCAGCTGCAAAAGTAGTCTTCCACGGCCCTCCTCATCCCGGGCCAGTGGAACCGGGCGGCGATCCGTTCCCAGGTCTTCTCCTTTCCCAGGTGCACCCCCAAAAGGTGCGTTTGGGCCAGCTGAAGAACGGTTCCTACGTACCGTCGGGGAAGCAACAATACCCCTCGAAGTTCCCCCTGTTGGCGCGACACCTGATACAAAAGGTTATTCTTAATTTGTAAATGGGGGTATTGCCAGTCACTCACCCCCGGAAGTAGCTGTCCATCCACCGCTATCACTTGGGCGGTGGCAGCTTTCAAATTTGGATCCTCCCACTGGGCCGTCCCGAATTGTCCCCTCAGTTGGCCCCCCATGGGGGTCTCGACTGGCTCCTCGAAATTGAGGAGGGGGAGGCTGGGCTCCTCTTCTAGTGGTTCCCCAGGGGGTTCGGGTTCCGGCTCCGACTCCAGACCCGTAGAGTCAAGTTGGTTAACCGGCGGCTTCCGGGCCGCACAGGCAATGGGTCGTCCCCGCTCTCTTCTTCAGCTGGCCCGTACTTTCTTCCTCAACTCGTGTCCCCATAGGGCCGCGAACAGCGTACAATCCCGTCCCACTAGGAGAGGTACCGGCAGCTCTGGTACTGCACCCACCATCATCCGACAGCTCCCTTGTGGCGTCAAGATGTTGGTCCATACGGTGGGATACCGTTTTGTGTCACCGTGAACACAGGAAATGGACATCTCCCTACCCCGTTCATGCTCCTGGTTCAGCAGGCTCGTGGTTACGAGGCTCGTGGTTAATAGCTCTTCTGTGTCGTGTCCGTCAACCTTCACCGGGACCATGGGTGCAGTTGACTCGTGGTGCGCCCAACAGAAGGTGACATAGTTCACAGCGTGACCCACCTCGCCTCTGGGGCTAGCTGATGGCATCGACTCCTCTCGAGCCGGGCAATTGAGCCGGGCAATTCCAGGCAATGTGCCTCCGGGCGCCACAGTCAAAACACCTACTTTGGTCTCCCTCTACCTGGGGTCGTCGGTGTCGGGTCGGCCCTACCCCCGCCGTCTATCCACCGGTTTGCGGTCCTTTGGCCCTGCCTACTGTCGGTTCGGGGTACACTGCGGTGGGGCTGTCCTTCCGTCCCTTCGGACGGGTCGCCGACTCGAGTGTTCTTCTGCGTCTCCACTGCTTTCAGGAGGCCCTCCAAGGTCTGGGGTGCGCATAAACTCGCTGCACTCTTCATGTCATGGGGTAGCGCCCGTAAGAAGCGATCCAGGACCACTTTGTCGAGGGTGGATACGTCGGTGAGGAGCCATGCCCTGGTGACGCGCAGTAGGTCGCTCATCTGGGCTCGGGGGGGAGGTGTCGGGTATGAACCTCCAGTCGTGGAACCGTTGAGCCCGATGGGCCAGACTGTACCCGTAGCGGCTGAGTATCTCCCGTTTGAGTCTGTCGTAGTTATCCGCCTGTACGTCATTCAGGTCCCAATACGCCTTTTGGGCATTCCCAGAGAGGAACGGGGCCAGCAGACTTGCCCACTGCAGCCTTGGCCATCCTTCCCGTCGTGCTGTCCGTTCAAATATACAGAGGTAGGTTTCGAGGTCATTGTCTTCCGTTAGCTTGATTAAAAACTGGTTGGGATGTGATCCAGGAGACGCTCCTCCTTGCAGCTTCCTGACTTCCTCAACGAGGCAGACCTTTTGTAGTCACTGTTCCTCCAGCGTTCGTTCCTGAACCACCTGTTGTGCTTGTTGGGCCCGGACGAATTGAGCTATCAACTCGTCCATGCTGGTACTGTGTAAACGTCAACCCTGATCTGACCACATTATCAGAGTGCCCGCATTCTCTACCACTTGTGGCAGACCAGGGGTTTTGGTCAAGACGTTTACATAGATCAAACACAGACAGAGTATGATTAGCTCGGTTTCAAGGGTGTTTATTAAATAATAAGTCAAAAAGCAAAGAACAGGTCTCCCTCATGAGACCCTCTCTGGGATACCGTCTCCTGGGCCCCTGGTCTTCCTGTATCCTGTCGGGCACACAAACTCAACTCCCTCGGCTTAGCTTGGGTAACCGTATCCAACCACATGGAAGTCACCTCACTTCCCCTAGTCCTCTCCCTGTGTGCTGCCCTTCTGGCAGCTTTATGGGCCTTGCACAGCTGGTGAGCAATCTGCCCTTGATTACTCACCAGCTCCCAATTAGTCCTGTTCGGAGAGCCCGTCGAGACCTGGCACGTGCAGCAGATAGAGCCACTGCCTCGTGATATAAACTCCATCTGTTACCAGGCCTCGACGAGTCTCCCCCTGGTGGCTGACCCGCCACAATAGATATACTGAACAAAAATATAAACGCAACATGCAACAATTTTACTATATCTATTATTGTGTATTATATCTATTGTGGCTGACCCGCCACAATAGATATACTGAACAAAAATATAAACGCAACATGCAACAATTTTACTGAGTTACAGTTCATATAAGGAAATCAGTCAATTGAAATAAATTCATTAGGCCCTAATCTATGGATTTCACATGACTGGGAATAGAGATATGCGTCTTAAAAAAGGTAGGGGCATGGATCAGAAAACCGGTCAGTATCTGGTGTGACCACCATTTGCCTCATGCAGCGCAACACATCTCCTTCACTTAGAGTTGATCAGGCTGTTGATTGTGACATGTGAAATGTTGTCCCACTCTTCAATGGCTGTGTGAAGTTGCTGGATATTGGCGGGAACTGGAACACGCTGTCATACACACCAATCGAGAGCATCCCAAACTTGCTCAATGGGTGACATGGCTGGTGAGTGTGCAGGCCATGGAAGAACTGGGACATTTTCAGCTTCTAGAAATTGTGTACAAATCCATGCGACATGGGGCTGTGCATTATCATGCTAAAACAAGAGGTGATGGCGGAGGATGAAAGGCACGCCAATGGGCCTCAGGATCTCGTCACGGTATCTCTGTGCATACAAATTGCCATCAATAAAATGCAATCTTGTTCCTTGTTCGTAGCTTATGCCTGCCCATACCATAATCCCGTCGCCACCATGGGACTCACTGTTCACAGCGTTGCCATCAGCAAACCACTCGCCCAAACAACGCCATACATGTGGTCTGCGGTTGTGAGGCCTGTTGGACATACTGCCAAGTTCTCTAAAAAGATGTTGGAGGCGGCTCGATCCCGTGTGGCTCAGTTGGTAGAGCATGGCGCTTGCAACGCCAGGGCTGTGGGTTCGATTCCCACGGGGGACCAGTACAAAAAAGTATGAATGTATGTACTTGTAAGTCGCTCTGGATAAGAGCGTCTGCTAAATGACTTAAATGTAATGTAAATGTAAGAAATGCAACAGGCTGGTGGACATTCCTGCAGTCAGCATGCAACTGAAATGACTGCAACACTTATCAAAGAGCTGCAGTTAGTTTCAGAACGGGTGGCAAGGAATAAGTTAGTCCTAAATGTTTCAAAAACTAAACGCATTGGTATTCGGGACAAATAATTCACTAAACCTCAACTAAATCTTGTAATGAATGTGGAAATTGATCAAGTTGAGGTGACTAAACTGTTTGGAGTAACCCTGGATCGTAAACTGTCATGGTCAAAACATATTGATTTAACAGTAGCTAAGATGGGGAGAAGTATGTCCATAGTAAAGCGCTGCTCTGCCTTCTTAACAACACTATCAACAAGGCAGGTCCTACAGGCCCTTTTGTATTACTTTGCATTATAGATGTGGACTTCCTGACGGGCCCCAAGTGGTAAGGGTAGAGAACAATACATCCACTTCACTGATCCTTAACACAGGGGCCCCTCAGGGGTGCGTGCTCAGTCGCCTCCTCATGACTGCAGTCGCCACTCATGACTGCATGTCCAGGCACGACTCCAACAACATCAAGTTTGCCGATGACACAACAGTGGTAGGCCTGATCACCAACAACGATGAGACAGCCTATAGGGAGGAGGTCAGAGACCTGGTCGTGTGGTGCCAGGACAACAACCTCATGCTCAACGTGATCAAGACAAAGGAGATGATTGTGGACTACAGGAAAAGGAGGACCGAGCACACCCCCATTCTCAGCGACAGGGCTGTAGTGGAACAGGTTGAGAGCTTCAAGTTCCTTGGTGTCCACATCACCAACAAACTATCATGTTCCGAACACACTAAGACAGTAGTGAAGAGGGCACGACAAAGCCTATTCTCCCTCAGGAGACTGAATTGATTTGGCATGGATCCTCAGATCCTCAAAAGGTTCTACAGCTGCACCATCGAGAGCATCCTGACTAGTTGCATCCCTGCCTGATATGGCAACTGCTCGGCCTCCATCCAGGACCTCTATATCAGGCGGTGTCAGAGGAAGGCCCTAAAAATTGTCAAAGAATCCAGCCACCCTAGTCATAGACTGTTCTCTCTGCTACCACACGGCAAGCGGTACCGGAGCGCCAAGTCGAGGTCCTTAACAGCTTCTACCCCCAAGCCTGAACAGCTAATCAAAGGGCTACCCAGACCCCTCTTTTACGCTGCTGCTACTCTCTGTTTATAATCTATGCATAGTCACTTTAACTCTACCTACATATACATATTACCTCAATTACCTCGACTAACCGGTGCCCCCACACATTGACTCTATACCGGTACCCCCTGCATATAGCCTCGCTTGTTATTTTACTGCTGCTGCTTAATTATTTGTTACTTTTATTTTCTCGTTTTTACTTATCTATTTTTTTTTCTCAACTTCTTAAAGAATTGTTGGTTAAGGGCTTGTAAGTAAGCATTTCACTGTAAGGTATACATACACCTGTTGTATTCTGTGCATGTGACAAATAAGATTTGATTTTAAATGATGTACTGTTTTATCTTTTGTTTTATGTGTGATGTAAGTGCCTTAATGTGTTTGGACCTCAGGAAGAGTAGCTGCTGCCGTGGCAGCTAATGGGGACCCCTAATAAATGCAAATATAAATACAAATTGCACGCTCCCTCAACTTGAGACATCTGTTGCATTGTGTTGTGTGACAACACTGAACATTTTAGAGCGGCCTTTTTATTCTTTTATTGACCCAAGCACAAGGTGCACCTGTGTAATGACCGTGCTGTTTAATCAGCTTCTTGATATGCCACACCTCTCAGGTGGATGGATTATATTTGCAATGGAGAAATTCTCGCTAACAGGGATGTAAAGAAATTAGTGCACAACTTCTTTCGTGTTTGGAACATTTCTGGGATCTTTTATTTCAGCTCATGAAACATGGGATCAACACTTTACATGTTGCGTTTATATTTTTGTTCAGTGTAAATTCCTAGTAAAAGTCCCAAACACAAGAGGGAAAAGCTGCATTCCACACTCAAATACAGTCCCTTCAGAAAGTATTCACACCCATTGACTTTTTTCACATTTTGTTGTGTTATAGCCTGAATTTAAAATGGATTGTTACGGCAAGCCTAGATAAATTCAGGAGTAAAAACAACTCACATAAAAAGTTACATGGACTCTGTGTGCAATAATAGTTTTTAGCGTGATTTTTGAATGACTACTTCATCTCTGTACCCCACACATACAGATAATTGTAAGGTCCCTCAGTCGAGCAGTGAATTTAAAACACAGATTCAACCACAAAGACCATAGAGGTTTTCTAATGCCTGGCATAGAAGGGTATATATTGGTATATAGGTTAAAAAAAAGAAAAAAGCAGACAGGAAATATCACTTTGAGCAGTTGATTACACTTTGGATACACCCAGTCACTACAAAGATACAGGCGTCCTTCCTAACTCAGTTGCCGGAGAGGAAGAAAACCACTCAGGGATTTCATCATGAGACCAATGGTGACTTAAAGACAGTTACAGAGTTTAATGGCTGTGTAGGAGAATATTAAGGATGGATCAAAAACATTGTAGTTACTCCACAATACTAACGTAGTTGACAGAGTGAAAAGAAGGAAGCCTATACATAAAAAAATATTCCAAAACATGCATCTTGTTTGCAACAAGGCACTAAAGTAATACTGTAAAAAAATGTGGCAAAGCAATTACATTTTTGTCCTGAAAAAATGTGTTGTCTTTGGGGAAAATCCAATACAACACATTACTGAGTACCATTACTGAGTCTCCATATTTTCAAGAACAGTAGTGGCTGGATCATGTTATGGGTCATTCATGTCATTCTAATCGTTAAGGACTGGGGAGTTTTCAGGTTAAAAAATTAACAAAAATGGAGCTTAGCACAGGCAAAATCCTAGAAGAAAACCTGGTTCAATCTGCTTTCCACCAGACACTGGGAGATTAATTCACCTTTCAGCAGTACAATAACCTAAAACACGGCCTAAAACAAGGCCAACTGTACAGTGGAGTTGCTTACCAAGAAGACAGTTAATGTTCCCAAGTGGCCGAGTTACAGTTTTGACTTAAATCTGCTTGAAAATCTATGGCAAGACCTGAAAATGGTTGGCTAGCAATGATCACTATTGGTAGATGGGTAAAAAAAAAAATTGAATATCCCTTTGAGCATGGTGAAGTTATTAATTACACTTTGGATGGCATATCAATACACCCAGTCACTACAAAGATACAGACATCCCTTCCTAACTCAGTTGATAGAGAGGAAGCAAACCATGCGGCCAACAGTGACTTTAAAACAGTTACATAGTTTAATGGCTGTGACAAGAGAAAACTGAGGATGGATCAACATCATTGTAGTTACTCCACAATATTAACCTAATTGACAGAGTGAAAAGAAGGAAGTCTGTACAGAATACAAATATTCCAAGGGGTCAAGGGGTATGAATACTTGATGAGGGCACTGTAAGAGGTGGAAAAGTCTCACAAAACAATAACTAGAGGCTGAGATTGAAGTTTGTCCACTGTAGATCTGAGAAGGGGGATACTAAGTCAGTTGCACAACTGACTGCATTCAACCCAAAAAGTTTCTTCCGCCTTTAACCCAACCCCTCTGAATCAGAGAGGTGAGGGGGGCTGCCTTAATCAACGTCATCAGCGCCCAGGGAGCAGTAGTTGTTGGGAGTTAACTGCCTTGCCCAGGTGCAGGATGGCAGATTTTTACAGCTTGCCAGCACAGGGATTTAGTTAATGACCCTTAACCGCTAGGCTACCTGCCGCCCATACACTGGGTCTGACAGAAGTCAAGTTGGGGTTGGTGATGACGGACTGTGTTATGTTATGAAGTAGTCTGATGGCACTTGGCCATACAGTACTTTCAATGGTGGAGGAAATCCCCACCTCATCCCCTCAAGACAAGAAGCATACTGTATGTATAATTTAGTACAGTTGGAATGCAGGCCTGTATAATATGCGTCAGTTATCCTATTATGTAATCAGGAGTCATTATTCAATCATCCCATTATTTTGTTAGGAAGTACATTAGTTATTGGCTATTTTGTGCACAAAGAAACATACAGTATATTGGCGTTGTGTTTATGGCGATTGACAATCTTATATTTGTGGCTGGTGCTGCTGGTGGTGGTCAGGAGTTGCTGAACATGGATTCACACCAACGCAGATCAGCTAACTGCACAGGATTTTGTAATCATGGGGCTTGCATTGTATCCTGTGGAACACGTGAATGATGAAGATAGGCTGCTGTGGTAACTTTAGTTTTTCTCTTTTCCGATAGTTTAGAGGCATTGTCGGCAGCTTCTCTAAAGCGGCACAGAGAGGGTTTATAAATCCCTCTCATCCATCGCTCTTTCAGATGGATGATTATGAAGTGAATCCTGTTTAACCTGTAAATGCTGAGTGCATTTTATCATTGGCTTCAGCCATGAAGCAGAGGCAGACATATTGTAACCATGCTGCAAATGTTTATAGGTCACTGGTTTGGAACACAAAGTAGACACAGAACACACACAGTTTTGCTGTGAGATCTCACTAATGATAATTGAAACGTCTTACAATATGTAGATGGTAGGGGAAAAAGTGTTGCATATTTGAGTGTTTGTTCTGCAGCAGTTCTAAGAGATTGTGTTTTGTATGAAACTAATGCAGTCTAAATTAAAGTAACAC
Source organism: Salvelinus fontinalis (assembly GCF_029448725.1). Taxonomy (NCBI): domain Eukaryota; kingdom Metazoa; phylum Chordata; class Actinopteri; order Salmoniformes; family Salmonidae; genus Salvelinus; species Salvelinus fontinalis. The sequence continues at coordinate 27,670,482 of NC_074677.1, forward strand.
GATTAAATATAAGTGGAAGCTCAAAGCCCAAACTTGTTTTCAAGGCTGTCGTTACAGTATTTAGCCTACACCCAGTTTGGGGCATTGTTACAACACCAGGTTGACACTATTGACTCACTGCAAAATCTCACTGTGTCAAACTAGGGGCAAACAGTGGGATTGTGGCTCCTCTTCCTAGTTCTTACCTATTTTGTTCATAAGAGCAGAACAATTGTATGGATTTGAGCCCAATTTCTGAAAATAGGCTACTTTCCTCCATTGGTCAGGGTCAAACAGTAGGTTGGGAGGTGGTGGTGAACAAAGAAAGAAAAAAAATATTAAGGTTAAAGGAAATCATATGATTTCCTCATTATTGTCATTTACCTCCATAAGGCAGGAGATTAGGTTGAGATGCATATCACTAGGCTGAGGCTCCTGGCCAAGGGCCTTTTAGGTTATGACTCCAGCTCCTAGTGTGGCCTTCCATACATACAATAGACACATTGATTGTTCTCAAATATTTAAAAAAATATATTGTCACCCTGAGGCCATGAAAAATTATTATTATTATATATTTTTTTGCTGTGCTTTCAAGCTACAGCAGCTAGATCTACAGGGCCAAGCTGGCTTCTAGGCCTACATCTCATCGCTGTCAGACAGTTTTGCCATGCTGTGCTGAATTGTGGGAATGGTGGTGGTAGAAAACATGCGGGTGAAGTAGTCTTGAGTCTGTAGTGGTCTATTGTTCACTTACGCTCTTGGTGCTCCACTGGAGTACAGTGGTACAGCACTTCAGCTGACGCTCAACTTCCTTCAATCAGGAAGTAAAATCAGCACTTCATGCAAGTTCTTCTATGGTGCATTTAGGATATTTCTGAATATTTGGTTTCACTTAAATCCCTTTATCTACTTCCCCAGAGTCAGATGAACTCATGGATACCACTTTTATGTCTCTGCATCTAGTATGAAGTTGAAGGTCGTTTTTAGCTTGCTAGCAGTCACCATAGACTTCCAGTCATTGCACTAATGCTAATTAGCAATTGCGCTAACGCTAGTTAGCAACTTCCTTCAAACTGCACGCAGAACGTAAAAATGGTATCCACAAGTTCATCAGACTCTGGGAAAGTAGATTCATTGCCAAAATCGCAAAGTATCCATTTTAATGTAGAGATTACCCACATTAAAAAAATACTATGATATACGATGGTTAAATACTATAGTATTTACTGTAGTGTTTTTGCAGACTTTACTGTTTAATTCACTATATTGTTTTTGCCAGCTAAAGTCTGCAAAAACACTACACTGAATACTGTAGTATTTACTGTTGCTTTGCAGACATACAGTGCCCTCAGAAAGTATTCATACCCCTTGACGTATTCCACATTTTGTTGTGTTACAGCCTAAATAGATTTTTGAAAGTGAAAACATGTTACCTATATACCAAAGCCCTTCTATGCGAGGCATTGGAAAACCTCTGTGGTCGTTGTGGTTGAATCTTTGTTTGAAATGTGTATATGTGGGGTAATTGTATATGTGGGGTAATTGTACAGATAATTGTATATGTGGGGTACAGTTAAACACTATTATTGCACACAGAGTGAGTCCATGCAGCTTCTTATGTGAATTGTTAAGCACATTTTTACTCCTAAACTTATTTAGGCTTGCCATAACAAAGGGGTTGAATACTTATTGACTCAAGACATTTTAGCTTTTCATTGAGAATAAATTGGTCAAAAAATAAATAATCTACATAATTCCACTTTGACATTACGGGGTATAGTGTGTAGGCCAGTAACACAAAATCTCAATTTAATCCGTTTAAAATTCAGTCTGTAACACAACAAAATGTGGAAAAAGTCGAGGCGTGTGAATACTTTCTGAAGGCACAATACATACAGTACAGCATAGGGCATAATTACAGGCCTGAGTGGATGACATGTGGATTTCTCTCATTGTTCCCTGGTGTTTACCCTCACCAGATGCTGTCTGATACACAGCGACAGAGAGAAAGCCACCTCCCCCTGAGATTGTGCGGGATAAACACAGACAGGCGGCCAATTACCAATGCAGTTTGCACAGAGTGTAGAGAAAGAGAGCAAGAGAGGGGCTCAGGAAACCCTCAACGTCCATGTTTACCGGCGAGGCTTGACAGAGAAAAAGAGTCTGATGCCCTCAGGAGAAAACACATGCACATCTCCAGTTTATTTTTGTGTCCTTCCACTTTACCACCCAACGGGGCAGAGAGACACGAGAGACACTGACTGAAATCACGTTTCTCATTTCCGCTCCTCTTCCTCTCCCCTCCTCCTCCCAGGCTTCAGCCCTAATAAGGGACCCTCTATTCTCCATGGGTGGCCTGGAGTAACCATCCAATCGTCCGGCAGTCAATAAAGCATTGTGCACTCTCTGTAACTGTTAATGAGCACTGGCTTCAGGTTTACCACACTGCTGCTCACACTCTCTGCCTCCCTCCTCTCTCCATACATTTTACTCTGTTATCAGAGAATTGCCCCTAATTGATAGTCAGAGCAGCAAGCAGAGAGAGAAGATGGAACAAGGCAGAGTGCAGTATCAGGTTATCAGCCCCAATGCAATATGTCGCAGAATCCAAATAGCTTACTGTTTTAATGGCTGTGATCTTGTGGGATGAATTTCACAATTGGAACATCACTACACGGTTTTTAAGAGCCCATCATTGACGTAAACATGAAGCCTGTGGAATCAAGTTTATAGTCGTTGAATTTATTAAATGACATCAAATGCAGTGAGGAATTTATTGTCTGACTTCAATTCTCCTCTCAATCTTCTGACTCACATTTTGGTTGAGTCAGGTGGTCTTGTAACAGGGCCAAAAATCATCCATCCATTGAAAGCAACAATAGATGTGAGAAAGTCCAGGGTTCAGAGGGGGATCTGCATGATCTCTTCCAACTATCTTACTGTCAATAGAGCCTCTGTCAAGGACTGAATGAAATTGCATTGTGGCTAATGCGATTATCTCTATGAAACAGCCATTAGGAGGTCAAATCTTGTTTTGTCCTCCTCACCGTTCCATTGCAGAACCCAATCAGAGACCGCATACACTGACAGAGCACATAGGGCCCTATAGATACACAACAGAACCACAACAACCGACAGCTCATAAGCATGTATCAGAATGATTTAGTGGAAAGACATGGGTAGTTCTATTGTTGTAGTGGCATTAAAGGGCAAATCTGTAATTTGATCGATGACAAATAAGACATTGTAGACCCAAATAAGAAAAGTGTGTTGCTAAATTAGTCTGCAACATGATTTAAACCTTAGGGTGCATCACTGGACATCTCTACAGTATTATCGCATAACAGAATTAACTTCTAACAAAACTAAATGAATTAAGTTATAAATAAACTTAAATGAATTTCATTAAGGCACAGTAGAGCTTTTGTGTTTGAGTAGAGAGCATGTAAGGTAACTTACGGCACATATAGGCCTAACACTTCCAAAACAATGTATGCTCCTGAAAAACATCTAAGGATGTTCTCCTTTTGCGTATTCAGAGAATGAAAAAGGAACATTCTCTGCCGTCGTCTTTATGAACAGCTAGCTATAGCGGTGTGCATGTGCACGTGTGCTGGTATGTGTCTACAGCTGCTCTCTGGTTACCGAGACGAGCTTGGAGTAGCTCTCAATGTATTTAGTCACGGTTGCTATCAATAACGGCCACCTGCACACGTCCTCCTGGATCCATCATACAGCCTCCTGGATATCATTTGTGTCTACCTGAGCCACAGATGCAAATCGCCGTTTCCCTCTGGCAATTTGTTATTCACCAGACACTCACGCACGCGCACGCACACGCACGCACACACACACACACACACACACACACACACACACACACACACACACACACACACACACACACACACACACACACACACACACACACACACACACACACATAGGGTAAAGAGGAAATGGGGCCTAATAACTTGGATACGTGCATACATGTAGAATACCTGTCACGTTCCTGACCTGTTTTCCTTTGTTATGTATTTGTTTTAGTTGGTCAGGGCGTGAATTGGGTGGGTTAGTCTATGTTTTCTATTTCTATGTGGGGTTTTGTGTTCGGCCTGGTATGATTCTCAATTAGAGACAGGTGTGTATCATTTGTCTCTGATTGAGAGTCATACTAAGGCAGCCAGGGTTTCACTGGTGTTTTGTGGGTGTTTGTTTCCTGTGTTAGCGTTTGGGCCACACAGGACTGTTGCAGGTTAGTCACGTTTGTTGTTTTGGTAATTTGTAGTGTCTTGTTGATGTTTCATTAAAATATGAACTCTTACCAATCCGCATCTTGGTCCGATCCATGCTCCTCCTCGTCTGAGGAGGAGAACGACATTGACAGCCGTTACAATACCTCTATATATTACTGTTTACACGTGTGAGGAGATGATGGACCATTTCTGTTTAGTTTAAGTAGTTGAAGATGAGATTGTTCTGTGTGTTGGGTATGTTTAGGCCTCATTCATTACCATTTCTCCACCTACAGAGAGTGGTTAGGCAGAGGTGTATGGGAATAGTTTGATACCATAGTACTCATACATTTGCTAATATGCTCTGAGTGTGTGTATACAATGTGTTTAAGTGCACAAATGCATTTGAGTAGGCGTGAGCACGTGTATTATGCACAGTATATATTTCTATACATCAGCCCGACTTCTAATGTGTGTTTTTGTGCTTGAGTGTTTTCATTCTACCTTGAGAGAGGCACTCATTGACTCCCTCTATGTCTTGTCTTGTGTCCTTCAACAGAGAAAGACTACATCAGCCTTTGTGAGCGGCAGCCAATCGGACGCACGCTCTTTCGGCAGTTCTGTGAAACCCGGGCTGAGCTGAGACGCTGTGTCAAATTTCTGGACGCTGTGGTAAGAAAGACAGGCAGGCAGGATTAAAACGCTTGTGTTTGTTTTTCCTCGAGATGCACATCTTCAGAAGGACTCTGAATTGGCTTATCTAGATGTATCTCAAGTTCTCAAGTATTAGGGGAAAGTGTAGGAGGGAAGGGTAGGAAAGGAAAGGAGGGGAGGTGAAGGGAAGGGTAGGAGCGGAGGGAAGGGTAGGAGCGGAGGGAAGGGTAGGAGGGGAGGGAAGGGTAGGAGGGGAGGGAAGGGTAGGAGGGAAGGGTAGGAGGGGAGGGAAGGGTAGGAGGGGAGGTGAAGGGTTAAAGGGGAGGTGAAGGGTTAAAGGGGAGGTGAAGGGTTAAAGGGGAGGTGAAGGGTTAAAGGGGAGGGAAGGGTCGGAGGGGAGGTGAAGGGTAGGAGGGGAGGGAAGAGTCGGAGGGGAGGTGAAGGGTTGAAAAGAAGGGTAGAAGGGGAGGGTCGGAGGGGAGGTTAGTAGCTAATGGAATACAGGAACTCGTGACTTCTGGGAGAAAGTCATTATACCACCCTCCGCTGCCCCTCCCCCCTCTTCTTTCTCAGTGAATGTGCCCCGCACTACGCTCTTGTGGAAGAATGTTTAGGTCACATTTGTGGTGTTTTTCCTACCCAGTCCCTGGGGGGGTAGAGGGGAGGGCAGTGTTGGAGGGTGAGGGGGGAGTGGGGTAGCCTACCAGGGTGTTTGTTGTTCAGAGCCCCCTCCTAATGGCTCAATGATAAACCTGAACTTCCTATCTCCACCCTGGCTGACCACCGTGGCATTCTTCTAATATATTGTTCTGGAGCACACATATACACACATACACCACACTCACTCCTGCATGCACGCATTCACACACACTCAGTCATGACCTATCCACTTTACCTCCTTCCCTCTAACACATTATAACTGGCACACGTGTATGTTGATCTGATGAGTGTTGTTGTAGCTAGATCCTCTGGTTTATTAACAAATGCAAAAGCCTACAAGTAGAAAAAGGCTTAATAGGAGGATGCTACTAGCACAGCGAAAATAGTCAATGGAAGTAGAATGATGAATAGATGGCTGACTTTGTGAAATAAGAGATAGCAGACAGTCTTCTCCGACTTCATAAGTAGTGAGCACGTCCTTTTACTGCACTGTCTCCTTCCTGCCTCTCACAGAGCCTGGGCTACATGAGAGAGAGCAAATGAGATTTGAACCGTCTGAACTGTCACTAACCATTATGGACAAGTTGTGCTGAGTCCAGCGGACGCACTTTAGAGTGAGGCTCTTAGCGTACTGTAACTCATGCTGCTTGATGGAGGATGGCATGACACAAGGGCCTGATGCTGTTGTACTTGGCGAGATTTAGGAATCAACAACCCAGAGAGAACTATGAATCAAAATGGTGGTTAGGAGTGGGACCCAGGTGAGTGACTCTGTAGAGCTGTGCTGTAGTGTACTAGGGAGGTACTTACAGTAGGCCTGGGTCGTATTCAGTAGGCATGAAACCAAAACATGTTATGATGAAATAAACAATGTTCTTATTGGTAATACCTCTTTTGATTCAAAAAGTATTTTTCTATTTCATGCCTACTACAGTGATTTGGTAACGTGGTCCTAGTACCATTAGAGGTTGTACAGAAAGTACTGTGATTGTAGGCTACTAGCTATAGTGGAAAAGGTAGAACTGACCTATTGGAGCAGATATCACTGTACAGGTGTGTGCTTGTGCATCTGTTTGAATAATGTATGTTACTGTTTCTTCCCCCCACCAGGCAGAGTATGAGGTCAGTCCAGATGAGAAGAGGAGGGAGTGTGCTCAGGAGCTCCTAGACAAGTACTTCAGCCCAAAGGTACAGTAGAATAACCTATTCTCAGGCAATGAGTGATTTGATGTCAAATATTCAATAATGTTGATGTGTGGTTTCCCAGAACCAGACTAAACCTATTCCTGGACTAAAAATCACTTTCAATTGAGATACTCCATCGAGCATGCTTTTTAATCCAGGAGTGGGCTTAATCTGGGCCTATGATGTCATATATACGTAATTCACGTTGTATTGGGTTCCATCGCCCTGTAGTCAGAGGATCACATTCCTGAGTTGGGGGAGGACATGGTGGGTCAGTTTACAGAGAGGCTGGAGCAGGAGCCCTGTAAAGAACTCTTCAATGAGTGCACCAGGTGAGTGTCTCTCAACACAGAAACACAGTAACAGAGAATACACTAACGTACAGTACTTACTCAGCATATGGGATGTATTCAAGATCAGAAAAGGTCGATATTTTAAGATAATTTCACCATTATTCAACAAAGGAAGTCAGTTAAGAATAAAGGGTCATTTTCAGTGAGATTTCCTATAAACTGCCTACTGCATTGTGCAACATCCTCTGAACAGTTGTCCACACTAGGTGTGTCAATAGCATGTTGAGGGTATGTGGCTGCTGATGAATATTGTTCTAATTAATCACCCTTAGCCACTTCAATCACCCGCCATTCCGTTCAGCATTGTTTCTATTTTGGAACATTCTCACAACTGTTCCAACAACACTACGACCCTGAACAGACCCTTTGTGTCATTGCTGCCTCTGGTTGTGGTTAATTAATGTTTAGATGTGAACTGATGTTTGGGGTATAGTAGTCAGAGATGGGCCCATGGCGTAGCAGCATGGTATATGTGTAGGGCATGGGGGTCTTCTTGACCATGTGACCTGACCAGGAAAAACTCTGGGCCTTAAGGAGGCCCACTTAGTGGGCTGTCTGTTTTCTGACTGCCTTCTGTCTCTCTGTCCTCTGTTTTAGACTGATCCATGACTACCTGAGTGTGGCTCCCTTCGCAGACTACATCGACAGCATGTACTATAACCGATTCCTGCAGTGGAAGTGGCTGGAGAGGTACAGACAGACACACAGACACACAGACACACAGACACACAGACACACAGACACACAGACACACAGACACACAGACACACAGACACACAGACACACAGACACACAGACACACAGACACACAGACACACAGACACACAGACACACAGACACACAGACACACAGACACACAGACACACAGACACACAGACACACAGACACACAGACACACAGACAGATAAGACTGAGAACCCCTACACAGCGCAAGTGATTAAATGTTACTGTTACTTCACACCGCCTCCATATACAGTGCCTTCAGAAAGTAGTCAGACCCCTTGACTTTTTCCACATTTTGTTATGTTAGTCTTATTCTAAAATTGACTAAATCGTTTTTTCTCCTCATCAATCTACACACAATACCCCAAAATGACAGAACTAAAACAGGTTTGTAGAAAGTTTTTCTAATTTATAAAAAATTGAAAACAGAAATATCACATTTACATAAGTATTCAGACCCTTTACTCAGTACTTTGTTGAAGCACCTTTGGCAGTGATTACAGCATTGAGTCTTTGTGGGTATGACGCTACAAGCTTGGCACACCTGTATTTGGGGAGTTTCTCCCATTCTTCTCTGCAGATCCTCTCAAGCTCGGTCAGGTTGGATGGGGAGTGTTGCTGCACAGCTATTTTCAGGTCTCTCCAGAGATGTTCGATCAGGTGCAAGTCCAAGCTCTGGCTGGGCCCCTCAAGGACATTCAGAGACTTGTCCCGAAGCCACTCCTGTGTTGTCTTGGCTGTGTGCTTAGGGTCCTTGTCATGTTGGAAGGTGAACCTTCACCCCAGTCTGAGGTCCTGAGCACTCTGGAGCAGGTTTTCATCAAGGATCTCTCTGTACTTTGCTCCGTTCATCTTTCCCTCGATCCTGACTAGTCTCCCAGTCCCTGCCGCTGAAAAGCATTCCCACAGCATGATGCTTCCACCACCATGCTTCACCGTAGAGATGGTGCCAGGTTTCCTCCAGATGTGACGTTTGGCATTCAGACCAAAGTGTTCAATCTTGGTTTCATCAGACCAGAGAATCTGTTTCTCATGGTCTGAGAGTCTTTAGGTGCCTTTTGGCAAACTCCAAGCGGGCTGTCATGTGCCTTTCTGATGAGTGGCTTCCATCTGGACACTACCATAAAGGCCTGATTGGTGGAGTGCTGCAGAGATGGTTATCATTCTGGAAGAATCTCCCATCTCCACAGAGGAACTCTATAGCTCTATCAGTGACCATCGGGTTCTTGGTCACCTCCCTGACCAAGGCCTTTCTCCCCCGATTGCTCAGTTTGCCCATGCGGCCAGCTCTAGGAAGAGTCTTGGTGGTTCCAAACTTCTTCCATTTCAGAATGATGGAGGCCACTGTGTCTTGGGGACCTTCAATGCCGCAGACATGTTTTGGTACCCTTCCTCAGATCTGTTCCTCGACAAAATCATGTCGCGGGGCTCTACAAACAATTCCTTCGATCTCATGGCTTGGTTTTTGCTCTGACATGCACTGTCAACTGTGGGTCCTTATATAGACAGGTGTGTGCCTTTGAAAATCATGTCCAATCAATTGAATTTACCACAGGTGGACTCCAATCAAGTTCTAGAAATATCTCAAGGATGATCAATGGAAACAGGATGCACCTGAGCTCAATTTCGAGTCTCATAGCAAAGGGTCTGAATACTTTTGTAAATAAGCTATTTCTATTTAGTTTTTTTTTAATACATTTGCAAACATTTCTAAAAACCTGTTTTCCCTTTGTCATTATGGGGTATTGTGTGTAGATTCCGCTCAATACGGAAGTGGTCAGATGATGCAGATTCTAAGCTACAGAACTGTTTCGCTAGCACAGACTGGAATATGTTCCAGACGACTGTGACCAACTGGCAAGTGTCTTCACTGACATTTTCAACCTGTCCCTGACCGAGTCTGTAAAACCAGCATGTTTCAAGCAGACCACCATAGTCCCTGTGCCCATGAACTCTAAGGTAATCTGCCTAAATGAATCCTGACCTATAGCACTCACGTCTGTAGCCATGAAGTGCTTTGAAAGGCTGGTCATGGCTCACATCAACACCATTATCCCAGAAACCCTAGACCCGCTCCAATTTGCATACCACCCCAACAGATCCACAGACGACGCAATCTCTGTTGTACTTCACACTGCCCTTTCCCACCTGGACAAAAGGAACACCTACGTGAGAATGCTTTTCATTGACTACAGTTCAGCGTTCAACATCATAGTGCCCTCAAAGCTCATCGCTAAGCTAAGGACCCTGGGACTAAACACCTCCCTCTGAAACTGGATCCTGGACTTCCTGACGGGCTGTCTCCAGGTGATAAGGGTAGGTAACAACAAATATGCCACGCTGATCCTCAACATGGGGGCCCCTCAGAGGTTCGTGCTCAGTCCCCTCCTATACTCCCTGTTCACCCATGACTGCATGGTCAAGCATGACTCCAACACCATCATTAAGTTTGCCGACAACACAACAGTGGTAGGCCTGATCACGGCAACGATGAGACAGGCTATAGGGAGGAGGTCAGAGACCTGGCAGTGTGGTGCCAGGATAACAACCTCTCCCTCAATGTGATCAAGACAAAGGAGATGATTGTGGACTACAGGAAAAGGAGGGCCGAGCACGCCCCCATTCTCATCGACGGGGCTGTTGTGGAGCAGGTTGAGAGCTTCAAGTTCCTTGGTTTCCACATCACCAATTAATTATCATGGTCCACACACACACCAAGACAGTTGTGAAGAGGGCACGACAAAACCTATTCCCCCTCAGGAGACTGAAACGATTTAGCATGGGTCCTCAGATCCTCAAACAGTTCTTCAACTGCACCATCGAGAGCATCCTGACTGGTTGCATCACCGCCTGATATGGCAACTGTTCGGCCTCCGATTACAGAGGGTAGTGCGTACGGCCCAGTACATCACTGGGGATAAGCATTCTGCCATCCAGGACATCTATATCAGGTGGTGTCAGAGGAAGGCCCTAAAAATTGCCAAAGACTCCAGCCACCCTAGTAATAGACTGTTCTCTCTGCTACCGCACGGCAAGCGGTACCGGAGTGCCAAGTCGAGGTCCAAAAGGCTTCTTAACAGCTTCTACCCCAAGCCATAAGACTCCTGAATGGCTAATCAAATGGCTGCCTGGATTATTAGCATTATTGTTGCTCTTTAATCATTATTAAAAAAAATTTTTTTTAATTACTTCTGTTTATTTTTGTAAATACTTTCTTAACACTTATTTTTCTTAAAACAACATTGTTGGTTAAGGGCTTGTAAGTAAGCATTTCACTGTAAGGTCTACACCTGTTGTATTCGGGGTATGTGACAAATGACATTTGATTTGATTTGCTGAGAAAATAATATTTAATCAATTTTAGAATAAGGCTGTAACGTAACAAAATGTGGAAAAAGTCAAGGGGTCTGAATACTTTCCGAAGGCACTGTACCCTCTACAACTTAGTGGGGCTGTGTCTTTGGTCACTCTGCTTAGTGTACAAAACATGAAGAAATGTGTTGGGGCATGGACTCTACAAGGTGCCAAAAGCGTTCCATAGGGATGCTGGCCCATGTTGACGCCAATGCTTACCAATAACTGGGAGGTTAGTATGTCTTGGGGCTATGATCTTTGATCATGATATCCGTAATCATGGTAGTGTCCACATTAATGTAAAGTGTTGAGAAACATATTCTATTCTTATTTATAATAAAAGTGACTCCAAAATGACACTACATTATTTACCATTCATTTCTGTTGGCCAACATAATCTGAAACACAACCAAAACAAACTGCAAATGCATTCAGCAAGATTGTAGAGTCGCAACCTTTATGTAGTTATTGCGTGCTTGGAATATGGGAACAAATACTAAACTTTTGACTACTTTATTTATAAGAATCTTTATGGGTGTCAATCATTTTTAACCCTACCTTTTGAGAAAAAAATATGACTAATTAAACAAATTCACAAAAAAAAAAATTCTGAGCAAATTGTATTATTATAAAATAGCATAACTTCCCAATTGTTTTGAGCATACTATATAGCTCAGTATTTAAATTATTTATTTTATACAGTCATTATTGCGCATTCCAGTTTTGGTTTTGTTCATATCCATAGTCATTGCTGTGTCCTATATGGGTCATTTAAAGACCTTTATCCCAGCAGGCCTATCATGCATGGTATGCAAATAAGTCCTTTGGGGAACAGATTTATTTATGTGAATACATGAGTCCTGGTCTCTATATTTAATACATTAGCAAACAGAACATGTCTCCACTCTCCAGCCTGGCAGAGGCAAGGCTTATGCAATGGTCTTCCTATAAGAGTCATCGGTGTGACTAAAGAGATAAGTTTAACCTTACTCTTTCATCAAGGTGTGTATCCCAAATGGCACCCTATTCCCTTTTTATAGTGCGCAACTTTTGACCAGGGCCCATAGGGCTCTGGTCAAACGAAGTGCACTATATAGGGAATAGTGTCCCATTTGGGATGTAACTTTGACTCACAGTAAATATGCCAACACTTTGTTAAAGGCCTTAAGAAACTAGTCCTATCTGGTCTTTGGTGTTGGGCCGAACTCAAGTCAATTTACAAGATAAGACAGAACGTATTAAACAAGAGGGTTTTATTCTCCCTATTGCTGTCCTTTGACAGAATAGTGTTTTTAAAGCAAACATTTTGTAAAAGTGACTTACAAAGTCAAATGTGTATGTTCAGATGCATTGCTGCGGTACAATCAATGTATGTCGATAAAGTTGAGCACATTTTCCCACAAGGGACAATAAAGTTGTTGTTTTGTATTGTGTTGACCCTTTTTCTGTGTTCTCACAGGCAGCCAGTCACTAAGAACACATTCCGACAGTACAGGGTATTAGGGAAGGGAGGCTTCGGTGAGGTAAGGTCTGTCTCTGTCTCAATGTCTCCTTAACTAAAGCTTCCTTTCATTTAGAATTATATTTTACAAGTGAATAATAAGAAATAAAGATAGTGGTCTCTTATAATCTTCCTCATCAGACCCTTAAAGGGATGAATTTATAAATGATCAACGAGGACCAACAAAGAACTCAGTGTGGATGTGATTTGATGGGCCCATAACGTAATTATCAACTGTGTCTTTGTGTGTTTCTGGAATACAAGTGCCATTAACTGGTGTCCTCTTGAGCTCTCCTCATGTGAAATGGCCTGAGCCATGGTCATGCCTCCATTACAGTGTATTTACTGGGCGAGAGTAGACATTGTGGTGTTCAACTATGAAAAACCTACAATATGCAGTTAACTTGCCTTCTCTATTTATCTTCTCCCTCTCTCTCTGTCTCTCTTTCATCCACTCTTCATGTCAGGTGTGTGCGTGCCAGGTGCGTGCCACAGGGAAGATGTACGCATGTAAGAAGTTGGAGAAGAAGAGGATCAAGAAGAGGAAAGGAGAGTCCATGGCCTTGAACGAGAAGCAGATTCTAGAGAAAGTCAACAGTAGGTTTGTAGTAAGTATATGAGCTACCCACTTACCTCCTACTATGTGTCACATTATGTATACTATATGTACAGCTGAAGTCGGGAGTTTACATACACTTAGGTTGGAGTCATTAACTTGTTTTTCAACCACTCCATACATTTCTTGTTAACAAACATCTACTTTGTGCATGACAAAAGTAATTTTTCCAACAATTGTTTACAGACAGATTATTTAATTTATAATTCACTGTATCATAATTCCAGTGGGTCAGAAGTTTACATACACTAAGTTGACAGTGCCTTTAAACAGCTTGGAAAATTCCAGAAAATTATGTCATGGCTTTAGAAGCTTCTGATAGGCTAATTGACATCATTTGAGTCAATTAGAGGTTTAACTGTGGATGTATTTCAAGGCCTACCTTCAAACTCAGTGCCTCTTTGCTTGACATCATGGGAAAATCAAAAGAAATCAGCCAAGACATCCACAAGTCTAAATGTAGACCTCCACAAGTCTGGTTCATCCTTGGGAGCAATTTCCAAATGCCTGAAGGTACCACGTTCATCTGTACAAACAATAGTACGCAAGTATAAACACCATGGGACCACGCAGCCGTCATACCGCTCAGGAAGGAGACGCGTTCTGTCTCATAGAGATAAACATACTTTGGTAAGAAAAGTGCAAATCAATCCCAGAACAACAGCAAAGGACCTTGTGAGGATGCTGGAAGAAACAGGTGCAAAAGTATCTATATCCACAGTAAAACGAGTCCTATATCGACATAACCTGAAAGGCCGCTCAGCAAGGAAGAAGCCACTGCTCCAAAACCGCCATTAAAAAAAGCCAGACTACGGTTTGCAACTCCACATGGGGACAAAGATCGTACTTTTTGGAGAAATGTCCTCTGGTCTGATGAAACAAAAATAGAACTGTTTGGCCATAATGACCATTGTTATGCTTGGAGGAAAAAGGGGGAGGCTTGCAAGCCGAAGAACACCATCCCAACCGTGAAGCACGGGGGTGGCAACATCATGTTGTGGGGGTGCTTTGCTGCAGGAGGGACTGGTGCACTTCACAAAATAGATGGCATCATGAGGCAGGAAAATGATGTGGATATATTGAATCAACATCTCAAGACATCAGTCAGGAAGTTAAAGCTTGGTCGCAAATGGGTCTTCCGAAGAACAATGACCACGAGCATACTTTCAAAGTTGGCTTAAAGTTGGCAAAATGGCTTAAGGACAACAAAGTCAAGGTATTGGAGTGGCCATCACAAAGCCCTGACCTCAATCCTATAGAAAGTTTGTGGGCAGAACTGAAAAGCGTGTGCGAGCAAGGAGGCCTACAAACCTGACTTAGTTACACCAGCTCTGTCAGGAGGAATGAGCCAAAATTCACCCAACTTATTGTGGGAAGCTTGTGGAAGGCTACCTGAAACGTTTGACCCAAGTTAAACAATTATAAGGCAATGCTACCAAATACTAATTGCGTGTATGTAAACTTCTGACCCACTGGGAATGTGATGAAAGAAATAAAAGCTGAAATAAATAATTCTCTCTACTTTTATTCTGACATTTCACATTCTTAACATAAAGTGGTGATTTTACTGACCTCAGACAGGGAATATTTACTCGGATTAAATGTCAGGAATTGTGAAAAAATGTATTTGTCTAAGGTGTATGTAAACTTCTGACTTCAGCTGTATGTATACTGTACCAGTCAAAAGTTTGGACACACCTACTCAATCAAGGGTTTTTCTTTATTTTTTACAATTTTCTACATTGTAGAATAATAGTGAAGATTTCAAAACTATGAAATAACACATTGGATTCATGTAGTAACCAAAAAAGTGTTAAACAAATCAAAATATATTTGATATTTAAGATTCTTCAAAGTAGCAACCCTTGAATGAGTAGGTGTGTCCAAACTTTTGACTGGTACTGTATGTAATATACACTGATTGCACAAAACATTAAGAACACCTTCCTAATATTGAGTTGCTACCATACCCTGTTCAAAGGCACTTAAAATCTTTTGCCTTGCCCAGTCATCCTCTGGATGGCACACACACAATCCATGTCTCAATTGTCTCATGGCTTAAAAATCTTTCTTTAACCCGTCTCCTCCTCTTCGTCTACACTGATTGAAGTAGATTTAACAAGTGACATCAATAAGGGACCATAGCTTTTCCCTGGATTCACATGGTCAGTCTGTCTTGGAAAGAGCAGGTGTTATTAATGTTTTGTATTGTAATTCAACTGAACTACATTCATATATGATGCACCACTTACTCATTTTTCCTTATATACATGTAAAGTTGACTGAACTCAATGAATTCAACTGTCGACCACAACTAAACTGTTGACCCAACTCAGCTTTTGACTGCAACAATAAAAATGTTGACCATTTGAGTCTAGATGGCTCTTCCAGACTACTGTCTAATAACTCAGATCAGATCATAATAATAATAATAATAAGAAGAACACTATTAATTAAAAGATAACATCAGGGTTTGATTCAGTTGGGTTTGTTTTCATTTCAAGTGACCCCACACATAATTTCGACATATTTTAGTTGTTCAAATAAATGGTCCAATGTGCTAGCCAAAAGTGGCCAAATGTTAATTCTGTTTCCCACAAATGCTACTCTCCTTCTCCTACCTCATAGCTTTGTTAATTGTGTATATTAGAAGTAGTAGAAATATGATTTTCAAACTGGTCTCTTAGGCAAGTGTCCTATTCATTAGCGCACACCATAGCAGAATGAGCTAAACATTTCGCAACGAAATACAAAAAAAAACACTTCTTATTGAACAAGTTCAGGTAATCCCTCCACATTTTAGTCAGTTTTGTTTTGTTTTCATCTGTTTGGTGCCTAATGAATACGACCATGTTGTCTGTGTCTTGAAGGTGAGTCTAGCGTACGCGTATGAGACAAAGGACGCTCTTTGTCTAGTGCTGACTCTGATGAACGGGGGAGACCTCAAGTTCCACATCTACCACATGGGAGAGGCCGGCTTCGAGGAGAAGAGGGCTGTGTTCTACTCTGCAGAGCTGGCCTGTGGCCTGGAGGACCTGCACAGAGAGAGGATCGTCTACAGGTGAGGCTACACACAGGCACACTCACACACAGGAACAGACACATACACACACACACTCACACACAGGAACAGACACATACACAGAAATACACACACACACACATACAGGAACAAACACGCACACAGAAATGCACACACACACACACACAAGGCTGTTCTGATTGGTTCAGCGGGTACTCGACTTCCTGCGTACAAGGCTACAGGAACTTTATGGAGCATATTTAGTGTTTACACAATTATCAGCTTACAGAGTGGATGGAGAGAGAGATAGATAGGAGGGAGTGAGTGATTGGGAGAACGATAGATGGCAAGACGTTGGGAGAGAGAAAGAGAGACAAAGAGCAGAGAGCTTTCAAAGTTTTGTAAATCTGTCTGTCAGCTGCTCACAAGGCTGATGGAAGAGATAGAAGTTAGTTATTGGTTTTATAACTCCTGGTGTTGCTGTCTTTTTTCCAGGGACCTGAAGCCTGAAAACATACTATTGGATGACCATGGTGAGTAAAGATAGAGATGGAAATAATATGAATGCCCACTATACAAGTAAATAAATGTTTTATGGACCATCCCTGGTCCTGGAGACCACCCCATGGTCCTGGAACAATGCTATTGGTCCAATCGATCACTACTTTAAAACACTTGATTAAACTAATCAAGTTCTTGATGATTAATTGAAAAATATATCAGGTGTGTTAGTGATGGGCTGGAACAAAAGCCTACACACACTATAGCTCTCTGTAACCAGAGTTGGTACAGTAACTACTGCCTTACTGCATGTGTGAACCGAGGCTGTTGTTCTGTAATTCACCAATAGAGGGAGTACATTGTCTATCAAAAGACCTCTCTCAAGACCGGAGGGCTCCTGCTTTCTTTCAAAGTTGTCAGTGTTGCCTGCGGCCACTGAGTAGTGCTCTTTAGCAAACAACATAAGGTTTCCAAGGTATCTGGCTTTCATAAGATCTGCTTTACTCAAGGATGCCATGATATACATAGTCTGTGGTCCAGACTCCAGACTGGAGATAGCATGTTATATGACATATGGTTGAATGTCACAGCGTTGAGGTGTGTTATATGTAATACTCTATGTCTTGTTTTGTTGCATCGTGATTGGCCATATCCATTGATATGCATAATCTGTGGGGATAGCATGTCATATGACAAAAGGTTAAGTGTCACAGCGTTGAGGTGTGTTATATGTAATGTGTTTGTGATACTGTATGTATGTTTCATGTCATATTCGGATATCTCGATTGAGATGCATCTTTTGTGAGGATAGCATGTGATATAACATAAGGTTAACTGTTTCAGCATTAGGTCGTGGTGTACTGTAACGGTGCGTGTTGTGCCGTGTTCCTTTAGGTCATATCCGGATATCAGACCTGGGCTTGGCAGTCCACGTTCCCGAGGAAGAGACCATCAAGGGTCGGGTGGGCACTGTAGGGTACATGGGTAAGCACCATTCAGCAAAAGATATTCAACACTTTTTTTCAAATACTGTTACTGTACTGTATAATGAACAGTACAAATGTAAATGGTACTTTCATTATTTGTAATCATGTCTCTGGGTGTACATGTGTCTACGTGTGTATACACGTGCATGTGTGTCTGTGTGCCGGTCATCCTAATGTGTGTGTCAGCTCCAGAGGTGGTGAAGAATGAGCGCTACACATTCAGCCCAGACTGGTGGGCGCTGGGCTGTCTGCTGTATGAGATGATCGAGGGCCAGTCTCCCTTCCAGCAGCGCAAGAAGAAGATCAAACGTGAGGACGTGGAGAGGCTGGTCAGAGACGTGGAGGAGGAGTACTCAGACAAGTTCTCAGAGGACGCCAAGTCCCTCTGCAAAATGGTACCTGACTACAGTACCTCCTCATATTGTACACAACATGGGATCATGCTTTGTTGTCGATTAGCACAGGCATTTGCTTTACATATCAAAATATATCTTTAGGGTAATAATTTATTTGTGAAGGCAGCGTCATGTTTTCAAGAGATTTGCATTCATGACGTACATGCATGAAGGACGCTTTTATTCAGGTTTTCTATGGCTTGTTATATCATAAGCAAAGAAGGTTATCTGTCATGATTTTAAAACTAACTCCAAACACATACAGCAGATCAGTGCATAATTCAACAGTATAACAGCATAACATATTTACTTTGTTGCTTAGTAACACTGCTGTCACTCTCTCATGTCTCTGCCCAGCTGCTGGCCAAAGAGCCCAGTGAGAGGCTGGGCTGCCAGGGGGAGGGGGCTACGGAGGTGAAGGCCCACCCCATCTTCCGATCCATCAACTTCAAGAGGCTGAAAGCTGGCAGGCTGAAGGCCCCCTTCACCCCTGATGTAAGGACACACACTGTGTGATCCAATTTGTTTACTGTACAGATGTCATCATCCCTAATGCATCATTTGGATAGATTCCAAGAGTGACACATCCAAGAATATCACTGTGTAGTGACGCTGTCATGACATGAAACATCTAGCGTGTTGGTCTTTCTATGGTAGTCTTCTCGTATAGGATGAATCAGCTGCAAACACTTGTTGATGTTATAGTGTATGTGCACGGATGTGTTTATATGCCATATGTCCTGATTAATCCCCTCGAGAGTTGTTAAGAAGGCATTGTCAGAGCACAAGCACATGATTACATAAATGTACAGTGCATGCAACACAGGATGTACAGCAGACATACATTGTTGTTTGCTTCCCCAGCCCCAGGCCATTTACTGTAAGGACGTGCTGGACATCGAGCAGTTCTCCACGGTCAAGGGGGTGGAGTTGGAGCCAAAAGATGACTCATTCTACTGTAAAGTGTCCACAGGCAGCGTGTCCATCCCCTGGCAAATGGAGGTCAGAGGTCACACAATAACACACGCACCAAAAGGAAGCAACCTGTACTCAATCTTTTCATCTATGAACCTGTTTCACATCACGTAACGTCCTGGACAAGTCAACTAATTGTAACTTGTCTCATGCAATATGAAGACACTCAGTATGCAGACGCTAGACACTATCCCCCAGGCATACAACCGAGCAATATTTAGGAAAGTCCCAATATAGAGCCACTAGGTCAAGCCACAAAGACCCATATTTACTAAGGAGGTCAGAAAGTATGTTTTTGTAGGCTAATGGGGTCGTAGTCCAGAGAATACTGCAGGCTACGACTGTCTGTAGCAGTTCAGACAGACAGACGGACACCGGGTCAATTGAGATAGCAGTGGGTTATAAAAGCAACTTGTGATTTGTATCAAAACAGCTGCTTTGGCACCAAGAAGACACAGGGCTCTGGTTAAAAGTAGTGCACTGTATAGGGCCATTTGGGACACAGGCTTAGAAAGTATCAAATTAAGTCTTCTGAATCACTGATGTGGTTAGATTTGACATCAGCCCATTTAAAAAAACACATTTACTTTGAGTAATTTCAAAGACAAAAAGTGTCAGTCAGTTATTTTGCCATCAGCTATGGCCGACAGAGACACTGGCCAAATTACTCCTATTTTAGTGCATTCTCTTCCCCTTCCTATCAAGATGGCCTTCACTTTCATCATACTGATGTTCTGATCAAAATCCTGGCAAAAAATACTCAGTGTGCTTCCCAAAAAGCACCCTATTCCCTATGTAGTCCAGTACTTTTGACCAGGGCCCAAGTAGTGCACTATGTAGGTAATAGGGTGCCGTTTAGTACGCCGTCTCAAAGTCTTTTACCCTGACATGTCCCTTTATCAGTGAAGCTGTTATTTATCCTGACATGTCCCTTTATCAGTGAAGCTGTTATTTACCCTGACATGTCTCTTTATCAGTGAAGCTGTTATTTATCCTGACATGTCTCTTTATCAGTGAAGCTGTTATTTACCCTGACATGTCTCTTTATCAGTGAAGCTGTTATTTGCCCTGACATGTCTCTTTATCAGTGAAGCTGTTATTTGCCCTGACATGTCTCTTTATCAGTGAAGCTGTTAAACTATTGATTTGGGGTTTGAGGTTGTGATCGGATTGTTTTTTTCTGGTTCCAGATGATTGAGTCCGAGTGCTTTCAGGAGCTCAACGTGTTTCATACGGATGGGACAGTTCCCCCGGACCTGGACTGGAGAGGACAGCCCTCGCCTGCTCCTAAACAGGGGCTGCTGCAGAGGCTTTTTGGGAGACAGGTTAGATCCTCAACCTTATTAAACCTAAAACCTCAGTGTTGTGTGTGTCAGAGATTCTACATTATATTTTATACTTGATTTGTTAGGTCTCTGTATGTTTTGGGCTGTAGGTGTATGGATTCTTATTGACTATGGGTATGTTTTGATACACCAGAATGCACCTATTGTAGCATGATGTACTACATCACCCATAATGCTCTGTGTAAGATCTCACAACGAGCAGTATGGGTACTGCAGTACATCATATCAAATATAGCCCTTTTTACCTCAGCAGATGTCACAAAGTGCTTATACAGAAACCCAACCTAAAACCCCAAACAGCAAGCAATGCAGATATAGAAGCACAGTGGCTAGGAAAAACTCCCTAGAAAGGCAGGAACCTAGGAAGAAACCTAGAGGAACCAGGCTCTGAAGGTTGGCCAAGCCTCTTCTGGATGTGCCGGGTGGAAATTATAAGAGTACATGGCCATTAAGGCCAGATCATTCTTCAAGACGTTCAAACATTCATAGATGAACAGCAGGGTCAAATAATAATCACAGTGGTTGTAGAGGGTGCAACAGGTTAGCACCTCAGGAGTAAATGTCAGTTGGGGTGGAAGGGTGGAGAGGAGAAGAGAAGAGAAGAGGGAGAGAGCGTACATACATTCACACAGGACACCTGATAAGACAGGAACATTTCACCAAATAGGACAGACTGACCCTAGCCCCCCGGCACATAGACTATTGTAGCATAGATACTGGAGGCTGAGACAGGCGGGTTCCGGGGTCACTGTGTCCCTTTCCGAAGATACCTTCGGACAAGGCCAACCAGGCAGGATATAACCCCACCAACTTTGCCGAAGCACAGCCCCCACACCACTAGAGGGATATCAACAGATCACCAACTTATTACCCTGAGACAAGGCTGAGTATAGCCCACGAAGATCTTCTCCACCGCACGAGCCCGAGGGGGCGCAAAACCCGACGGGAAGATCACGTCAGTGATTCAACCACTCAAGTCGAGAATAGCGAAAAAAGCCTGGCACGACGTGATGCACCACTCCTAGGGACGGCATGGAAGAGCACTAGTAAGCCAGTGACGCAGCCCCCGTAATAGGTCAGAGGCAGAGAATCCCAGTGGAGAGAGGGGAGCTGGCAAGGCAGAGACAGCAGGGCGGTTCGTCACTCCAGAGCCTTACCGCTCAACTTTGCACACCTGGGACAGATTACACTCAATCAAAGGACCTACTGAAGAGATGAGTATTCAGTAAAGACTGAAAGGTCGAGAACGGGTCTGCATCTCTCACATGGATAGGCAGATCATTCCATAACAATTGAGCTCTATAGGAGAACCTTGCCTCCAGCTGTTTGCTTAGAAATTCTAGGGACAATGAGGCCTGCGTCTTGTGACCGTAGCGTACGTGTAGGTATGTATGGCAGGACCAAATTGGAGAGATGGGTAGGAGCCAGTCCATGTAATGCTTTGTAGGTTAGCAGTAAAACCTTGAAATCAACCCTAGCCTTAACAGGAAGCCAGTGTAGAGAGGCTAGCACTGGAGTAGTATGAGCTAATGTTTGGTTCTAGTCAAGATTCTAGCATCCGTGTTTAGCACTAACTGAAGTTTATTTAGTGCTTTATCCGGGTAGCCTGGAGAGTAGAGCATTGCAGTAGTCTAATCTATAAGTGACAGAAGCATGGCTTAGCTTTTCTGCATTATTTTTGGACAAAAAGTTTCAGATTTTTGCAATGTTAGGAATATGGAAATATTCTTGATATGTTCGTCAAGAGTGATCAGGGTCCAGAGTAACAGTTTTATTTGAGATGACTGTCAACCATCGAGATGAATTGTCAGATCATGCTCCTGAAGCTTACATAATGGTTTCCTGTCTCCTTATCAATACTTGTACTCATGAACTTCTCTTTGGGCCTCCTGATAATTGCCTGCTCTCTGTCGCCCTCTGTCAGGACTGCTGTGGGAACTGCAGCGACAGCGATGAGGAGCCCACCAGGCTGTGACTGAGCACCCTCCTCCCAGCCTCACTGAGGATCTCATTTGTTTACAAATTTTGCACATTTGTATTTTTAAGATAGTTCTATATAAATATTGGAATGTATATTTTCAATATATAGCCATAAAGTCCATGTTATTTAAATGTAATCATGATTCAGAATCCGTCCACATTTTCATGCATGGCAACAACAGCTGTGACCATACTGTCACCCCCACATCTCATCTGTTGATGTTCTCAGCCAATATCGCACGCCTCTTTTCTTTCTCTTTCTCCTTTTCTTTGTCTTATAAAAAGTGCCGTCTGGGCTCAGATTGCTTACAATTTTTTTTTTTTCTAAATGTATATTCAAAATATATATTATTAATATTTACTTTGTGCAATTCTAGACAATCAAATTAGGATATTTGTTTGAAGTGTAGGCTTAAAAGGAAATTGAAGACTGAGGTGAACTCTTAGTATGAGGTATATGCACATTTTAGGGTTCTATCTAGAGAAATTTGATGTAAGCCAAATAGATATGACTGAACGATGCATATGTAAGTGCACAAGTGCAAACAAGTGTATCATATATGTGACCTCTAAAGTCCTAAATGTGTCTTCCTAAGAATCTGGGTTTAGGTAAAAAAGCATGTTAGTTCCCAACCACATTATGAGCTAGAGAAGGGAATTTTTTAAAAACGCCCTGCGTTATTGTACAGTAATTCAATTGCCAAAAGGGACCTTTTTGTAACACGTGGATAGCCGAGAATGGCCTTGGAGTTTCCTCTACCATGGCATCCTCTAGATTGCTACACTTTTGTCACAGCTCCTGAGTTTAATTTAGCGGTGCATTTATGACCAAACTGGTTTGTTTTAATCCTCAAAATATTTGAATAATTAAGTCCTTCCCATTCAAGGTGCTTCAGACCATGCTGCCTCTCTCTCTCTCCTGTCTCCTCTGCCGCTGTTGTACCTCATGTGTTCCTTTGCTATGCTGATGTGTGTCTGTGCATTATGTAACTCAGTGGGATTCTCCTTGTGGATGTGGGACTATAATAGGACTGAGCTCCCTGACAGACAATGGGACTATGGTATCCCCCACTGAACCCTCCTTACCAGAGACTCTATCAGACTGAGGAAGAGGGGTCAAAGGGGAAGGGAGGGGTTACGGAGAGGTTAAGCCATCTTCATGAAAACCTCGGCACTCCAACGGAAGTGAAAGAGACTTCCAAAACTCCTCTTACCATCCCCATCTCTCATTGAATTGTGTTTTATTGTGTGTGATTCTCAGATGAACTTGCCTGCATTCCAGTCAATACCGTACTGTACTGTGTAAAGTTATGCTACTTTTGTTTATTTAGCAATATTACTTTTTTTAACCGGTGTAAAGTTAAAACCACAACATCAACAGCTCCACCGTGATACTAGAGCAGGACTTCTAGTCTGATTATTATGACTTGTCTTTACAATGTGCTCCTGAGCCAGGCTTACACATTGAGAGAGGATGGTCTTCTTGCAATGCACTGATGTTTTGTGTGTGTCCATATTTTACCATAACCACTAGACCAGTGTTTCACAAACTCTGTCCTGGGGACCCGCGGGGTTACATGTTTTGGTTTTTGCCCTAGCATTACACAGCTGATTCAAATAATCAAAGCTTGATGATTAGTTGATTATTTGAATCAGCTGTGTAGTGTAAGGGAAAAAACCCATACGAGAATGCCTTGGGATCCCCAGGACCTAGCTTGAGAAACCCTGTACTAGACTCTCTGTCCTGGTCATGATGAGTGAACGTGCTACTGTACAAGGGAGTTCTTGGAATGTTCTCGGGAACATCAGGAGGATGTCTAAATCTCTGTTAGTATTCCAAGCCCAACAGGAGAGCACAAAGCAACAGGTTTTGACAGTGGGTATGAGAACAGTTCAATTTACCAAACATATACTTAATTTTTAACTCAGTAAAGAATGGAATAGACCCACTGGGCAATAACTGAATTCAACAACAACAAAGACATCTATGTGATGACGTTGAATCAACGTGGAAACTGATTGGATTTGCAAGAAGTCAGTAATGTTGAAATTCTGTATTTTTTTTCACCCAAGTTTTAACCTAAATTACATTTTTTGATTTATAATTGAATTTGTGTTATTTGACAACTCAATCAAATGTAAATCAAAACAACAGTAAACATGTTCCCCACGAATGATGCTGCACCCCCTTGAGCCAATTAGTAACAACAATTCAAGCTCAAACGGGACAGGAGATATGCTTGTTCAAAGTTTGGAATGTCAGTTAAATACTATAGCGCTGTTCCCTATGTGAAAAGACGATCTGTGAAGTGAAAATGGCAGTTAGCGTCTGTTAGTGCCAGACAGTCAAGTCATGGCCTTGTCCAGTTCATGTGTCACATACCTTACTTTGACTTTAAAGGGTTCAGGGACATTTACTTACGCTTTTAATATTTATCTGCGTTTATGTTATATTGTATTACACACCTTCTGTGATTCTACAAGCCTTTCTGGTGAGCTACAGCAGCTGTAAAAAGCTATTTGGTGCACCATGTGCTGAACTGAAATGCTAGGCTATGCTAATGCTAGGCAGTCAAACTGGATGTGTCTTTAAGGTGCTTCTTTCCTAACATTATCCTGCCATCTTTATCTACCTGTACAATAGTTCTACATTTTATTTCAGTTATTTATTTTTGTCATGTGCTCAATGTTTTTACCTATGTGTTCGCTCCTAACTGCTTTCTGTGTTCTGTAAATGTTTTTGGTGTGTTGCCATTGACATTTTGCCAACTATGTTCAGACTGCACTAAGCCCTCACACCTTGGAGGCACACTTTGTGTTACACTTCACTTGGAGAACATGTTTGAGAATGAGGTGGGGAAAAAAGTATCTGAAAGTCCATATATCCCTTAAATACCATATTAAATCAAGCACTTAGATACAATTTATCAGACAAAGAATACTAAGTCCACGTCCCCACTTTTGTTACGTTGCATGTGTGATACCTCCCTGAGCCTGGAAGGTTGGAGACTTTATTCATGTTAACTTCCTCTGACTCCATTGCCTTCCCACACTGTCTTCTGCAAGGCCAAATGTCATGCTGTGTGTCACTAGAGACTATTACGTAGGTCTCTGTTGTCCTACTGTGTTTACATGCCAAATGGAAGCAACCGAGAGGATAGTGATGATAATGATCATATGTTGACAATGATGAAAGTGGACTCGATGATGATGATAATAATGAGGATGATGAAGATGTGAACATGTGCCATGTACATGCTATGTATCACTCTGATGTGATGTTTGTTTGAGCTCTTTTGTTCTTTCTTTCCTTCTATCAACTCGTACTGTCTGCCTCTAACCTGTCTCCGTAGGTGCCTGTGAAAATGTACATTATTCATGGCCAATCAAACCATGTTTCAAAGTATTTTACTTCAATAAAACTTTTTTTGTTTAGCTTTGGCGTGTCTTGTGTAATTCAATCTTGTAAACGAACAAAAATATTAACGCAACATGCAACAATTTCAACGATTTTACTCAATTACAGCTCATAAGAAAATCTGTCTATTCAAATACATTCATTAGGCCCTAATCTATGGATTTCACATGACTGGGCAGGGGCGCAATCATGGCTGGACAGCATGCCAATTGCACGCTTCCTCAACTTCAGGCATCTGTTGTATGACAAAACAGCACATTTTAGAGTAGTATTGTACCCAGCACAAGGTGCACCTGTGTAATGATCATGCTGTTTAATCAGCTTCTTGATATGCCACACCTGTCAAGTGGATGGATTATCTTGGCAAAGGAGAAATGCTCACTAACAGTCGTGTAAACACATTTCTGCACAAAATTTGAAAGTAATAAGCTTTTTGTGCATATGAACAATTTCTGTGATCTTTTATTTCAGCACATGAAACATGGGGCCAACACTTTACATGTTTCGTTTATATTTTTGTTCAGTGTAGATGACAGTTGCCTGTGTAACAGGTGGGATTTGTGACCAGTAGCTCTCGTTCGAGAACCAAAATTAAGTTTTAACCATTAGACCAAAGGAAAATTCCTCTGATCCGAGGGCAACTATTGGGCTTATGAGTCTCAGGTAGGGCTACCAATCACGAGAGCGTGATTGCAAATTACCTCCGCTGCACCTGCATTCCTTTGGGCATCAGATTTTCTTGAAAAGTTGGAGGGATAATTAATTTGGAGGAAAGCTGCACTTCATTGGTGCAGCAGGTGCATCACCTGACATTATAAGTGTCAGGCTGCTCAGGTGTTGGTACCCACCGTCCATTTGAACTATTTCTCCACGTAGGATCATGATGTGTATTGTGTAGCTCCCACATCACTGCATGCTATTCTACCAGAGAGCTTCTCTGTTCCAGCACTTATTTTCACCAATACAGTACTAATAAAGCCTTCATCTGTCTGGCTCTCCTCTTCTCCAAACCATCATCTGTGCCCCTCCCTCCCTCACACCTCTCTCTTTTTCCTCTCTCTCACTCCTCATCAGCCTCCCCACCGTTGCCAGGCAACCCTCTTTAAGAGGGATTTAAAATAAATAAATAAATGCTTGAAATAGACTTCTGTTTTTTAATATTGAAAGGAGTCACAGAGTTGAATAGGAGGCCTGGTGCAGACTGTCTTTATGGCATGAATGTATCATCAGGGTAGGCTGGGGTGTTGCTGGTGTTGTACGCATCAGGAGAGAAAGAAAGAATGAGAGAGAAAGAGAGAGAGAGAGAGATCCTATGCAACACAATGTTTTTGTCTTTTTCTCTCCCAGTTGTGGATCACCAAGGACGTTGAATGTATTGTTTTTACTTAGACATTAGCTTATTGGGAGTGTGTGATTGAGCACAGCAAAACCCATATTTAGGCACAGCTGCGGTCCCTTCAGGTATAGAGACCTTAAAGATTTTACAGCATTTGAACAAAGTTTTTGAACAAACCCTTTTAATTCAAAACTTTGTCTCCATTCAATCACATTCATCTGTATCACCTACAGTGCTGTGAAAAAGTATTTTCCCCCTTCCTTACACTTAAATGTTTCACCAATCTGCATTGTGCTATCTGCTATCTACAACTGGAATGAGATGTTCGACGAGCAGGTGTCCACATACTTTTGATCATGTATTGTATATCTCTATGTCTGTGTGGGTGTGTGCTTGAGTGAGTGCATGTGTGCTAAGGTGCACAGAATCCAAGCAGGTGGTCAGTCCAGTTCAAGTCTTCAGCAGTTTGATGACTTGTAGATAGAAATGGTCTCTGAGCCTGTTGGTATCAGACTTCTCCAATACCGTCTGCCCTACAATAAGGGAGAAAACAGCTCATGGCGCGGGTGTGTGGGGTCCTTGATGATGCTGCCTTCCTGGATGGGTGGTAGCACGGTCCGAAACCAACAGTGTTCCATCATGTGGACGGGGCAAGGCTAGGGATTGTCTTAGAGATCTATGCATCTAGGTGGCGACTCTTCTTCAGACTATTACACTTAGTGTGATTTACTTAGTGTGCATCAAGTCTCTTTGCAACCAATAAATAATAAGAAACTAAAACTACTGAGTGTTTCATTTCTATGGAAGAGACACTACATTTCATTAGCCTTCTGAGTCACTCTCTATGACTGCGTCCCAAGTGGCCCCTACCCTGTGGGCCCTGGTCAAAAGTAATGCACTAAATAGGTAATAGGGTGCCATTCGGGAAGACCGCATGTTGTGCCCTGAGGTATTCTCCATTTACTGGGAAATTAGAACTTCACCTAAGCCAACTTCCAAGGAAATACCCATGAATAAAGTTCAGGAGGAGAGAGTGAGCAGGACCCAACGTCACGACACAATGCTTTCCATTGTGCCCCAGCCTGGCCTCCCTGATGCTGCTGTGAAACTGATAGTATCTATCTGAATTACACCTCCATGTGCCACGTGTCACAGTCACACTCAGTCACAACAACCAATCACAATGGACAGTTATAATGACTTTGATGTCACGCCAGTGAGCACATGATCAGCGTCTCTGACTGGGAAGTTACTTTTTTTATTGCTCTCACTCACTAGGTCACGTTAGTCACACACACACACACATACAAGCCACATTCTCCTATTCCCCATAGGACGATACCGGAAATATCCTGTGTCGCTAGTTTGCTGCGTGGACACTTTATGGATGTTTAGTCAGGCTTAGGTCCCATAGCACTGTGATTTCCCACACACATAATGGTTAACCCCTGCTGTGAAATGAAAATATAACTCCTCCTCAATATGTGGGAAATGGGTTTCCTTCATCTCAGCCTGACACTGCGTCCGACCACTAAGGCCACAGTGTAAGTCAGCCTAGCAAAACACAATCCATGTGGGGGGGTGGGGGGGGGGGGGGGGGGTCCTTGATGATTTGTACAGTCCCCTCAATAATAGACATAAATCAAATTATATTGGTTGTGTACACATATTTTGTAGATGTTATCGCAGGTGCAGCGAAATGCTTACGTTTCTAGCTCCAACAGTGCAGTAATACCTAACAATACAAAACATTACACACAAATATCAGAAATATCAGAAGGAGCTATGTCAGAGTCCGGAATATAAATATGCAGCATATGTGTATAATGGTGTGAAATAGACAGTATGGACAGTATATGAATAGAAAAGGTGTGTACAGCAGTAGTTATATAGGATCAGCCTTGACTAGAAGTATACAGTATATACATATGAAGTGGGTTAAACAGTATGCAAACATTACTAAAGTCTATAAAGTGTAGGGTAGAGTACTGGGTGGTAGCCGGCTAGAAACAGTGACTAAGGTTCAGGGCAGGGTACTGGGCAGAGGCAGGCTAGTGGTGACTATTTAATAGTCTGATGGCCTGGAGATGGAAGCTATTTTTCAGTCTCTCGGTCCCAGCTTTGATGCATCTGTACTGTCTCCGGCTTCTAGATGTGGGGGGTTGAAAAGGCCGTGGCTCGGGTGGCTGAGGTCCTTGATGATCTTCTTGCCTTTCTATGACACCGGGTGCTGTAGATGTCCTGGAGGGCAGGCAGTGTGCCCCCGGTGATGCGTTGGTCTGACTGTTCCACCCTCTGGAGAGCTCTGAGGTTGAGGACAGTGCAATTGCCGTATCAGGCAGTGATACAGTTGAGCATCTGTAGAATTTTGTGAGGGTCTTAGGGGCCAAGCCCCAAAAAATTCCGCCTCCTAAGGTTGAAGTGGCGCTATTGTGCCTTTTTGATTCAGAGGGGTTGGGTTAAATGCCGAAGACACATTTCAGTTGAAGGCATTTAGTTGTATAACTGACTAGGTATCCCCCTTTCCCTTTCTTCACCACACTGTCTGTGTGAATGGACCATTTCCTGTTGTCAGTGATGTGCACACCGAGGAACTTGAAGCTTTTCACCCTCTCCACTGCGGCCCCGTCGATGTGGATGGGGGCGTGCTCTCTCTGCTGTCTACTGAAGTCCACGATCAGCTCCTTCGTTTTGTTGACATTGAGTGACTGGCTATTTTCCTGGCACCACTCTACCAGGGCTCTCACCTCCTCCCTATAGGCGGCCTCGTCATTGCAGGTAATCAGACCTACCACTGTTGTGTCATCTTCAAACTTGATGATTGAGTTGGAGACGTGCGTGGCCACACAGTCATGGGTGAACAGGGAGTACAGGAGGGGGCTGTACACGCACCCTTGTGGGGCTCCTGTGTTGAGGATCAGTGTGGCGGTGGTGTTGTTGCCTACCTTCGCCACTTGGGGTCGGCCCGTCAGGAAGTCCAGGACCCAGTTTCACAGGGCGGGGTTCAGACCCAGGGCCCCAAGTTAAGTGATGAGCTTGGAGGGCACTATGATAGGTATTCCTCTTCTCCAGATGGGATAGGGCAGTGAACAGCGTGATGGCGATTGCATCTGCTTCATCCGTTGATCTGTTGGGGCGGTATGCAAATTGTAGTGGGTCTAAGTTATCGGGTAAGATGTAAGAGATATGATCCTTAACTAGCCTCTCAAAGCACTTCATGATGATAGAAAGGAAAAGGGGCACACCTAGTCAGTTGTACAACTGAATGCCTTGAACTGAAATGTGTCTTCCACATTTAACCCAACTCCTCTGAATCAGAGAGGTGTGGGGGGCTTAATCGACATCCACGTCTTTGGCGCCCGGGGAACAGTGGCTTAACTGCCTTGCTCAGGAGTGAGTGCTACAGGGTGATATTAATTTACAGCGCATTCGGAAAGTATTCAAACCGCTTGACTTTTTCGACATTTTGTTACGTTACAGCCTTCTTCTTCTTTTTTTATTTTTTATTTTATTCCCTCATCAATATACTCACAATACCCCATAATGACAAAGCAAAAACAGATTTTTATATTTTTTGTAAATGTATAAAACATATATATATGTATATATATATATATATATATACACACACATCACATTTACATAAGTATTCAAAGTATCCTATTTTTCCTAGTATCCTAAAATCCCACAATTCGTGTCATAGTTTAGACTACTGATAGATGCTGCGGTCAGTCAGAGTTGAGTCCTATTGTAGCCTAATGGCCATAAAAGAGCAAACGTGCAATGTATTCAAGGCTTAAGTACTCTAAAGTTTTACATTTCTAACTCAATATCACAGACCAGACTTGCCCTAACAGAAAATGCATCAACCCTTACAAATATATTAATTTACATAATAATTCAAATGACATTAGCTGTAGCTAGAGGAGAGACTGCATGTCTTTAACCCTGCATTATAATATAACTTATTTTGAATGAAAGCCAGGAATGAGTGAGTCACTCAGCCTTATACTTCTGTTCTTGCTTCTGTTGCCTATATTCTTATAAGCGTGCGGATTAAAGAACCCGGCCACTAGGAGCGCCGCTTCCTGATGAGCATTTTCTTAAGCAAAAAGCTGTATAAGGCCATAAGCGAGCTGTATTTGGCCATAGGCGAACAAGAACATTTTCATCCAGAAGCGGCGCTCCTTTAATGCAGATGTAATGGCGCCAGATGGGAGGGCTGCCGTTTTACGGCTCCTAACCAACTGTGCTATTTTGCTCATTTTTTCACATTGTTTGTAACTCATTTTGTACATAATGTTGCTGCTACAATCTCTTTTGACCGAAAATAGCTTCTGGACATCAGAACAGAACATTACTCACCTCGAACTGGATGAAGATTTTTTCTTTAATGAGTCCGACGCGAAGGGTATACTGCTTTGTCGAGACAAGGCCCAAATCCCCATCATCAGTGTGAAGAAAATACGGAGAAAAAGGGGGAGGAGGGCGTGGTGCATTGTAAGAATTTGCCGACGAGAAGGAAAACCACCACTACCCTTTGTATTATTGGAAAATAAACTGGACAATCTGTGATTAAGACTATCCTACCAACGGGATATTAAAAACTGTTGTTTCACCAAGACTTGGCTGAACGACGACACAGATAATATAGAGCTGGCTGGCTTCTCCGTGTTTCAGCAGGACAGAGCAGCTACGTCTGGTAAGACGAGGAGCGGGGGTGTGTGTATATTTGTACAACTGCTGGTGCGGGATGTCTAATATTGAAGAAGTCTCAAGGTATTGCTCGACTGAGGTATAATTCCTCATGATAAGCTGTATACCACACTATCTACCAAGAAAGTTCTCACTTATATTATTCATAGCAGTCTATTTACCACCACAAACCGATGCTGGCACTAAGACTGCACTCAACGAGCTGTATAAGGCCATAAACAAACAAGAAAATGCTCATCCAGAAGCGGCATTCCAAGTGGCCGGGGACTTTAATGCAGGCAAACTTAAATCCGTTTTACCTAATTTTTGCCAGAATGTCACATGCAACCAAAAAACAAAACTCTAGACCACCTTTACTCCACACACAGAGACGCATACAAAGCTCTACCTCGCCCTCCATTTGGCAAATCTGACCATAATTATATTCTCCTGACAAGCAAAAACTAAAGTAGGAAGTTTTGCTAGCACAGACTGGAATATGTTCCGGGATTCATCAAATGGCATTGAGGAGTATACCACCTCAGTCACTGGCTTCATCAATAAGTTCATCAACGACTTCATCCCCACAGTGACCGTAAGTACATTTCCCAATCAAAAGCCATGGATTACTGGCAACATCCGCACGGAGCTAAAGGCTAGAGTTGCTGCTTTCAGGGAGCGGGACACTAATCCGGACACTTATAAGAAATCCTGCTATGCCCTCAGACAAACCATTAAACAGGCAAAGCATCAAAAGAAGACTAAGATTGAATCCTACTACACCGGCTCTGATGCTCTTCAGATGTGGCAGGGCTTGAAAACTATTACAGACTATAAAGGGAAACCCAGCAGCGAGCTGCTCAGTGACGCAAGCCTACCAAACGAGCAAAATGCCTTTTATGCTCACTTCGAGGCAAGCAACACTGAAGCATTCATGAGAGCACCAGCTGTTCCGGACGACTGTGTGATCACACTCTGCATAGCCGCGGGGCCAGACGGATTACCAGGACGTGTACTCAAAGCATGCGCGGAACAACTGACAAGTGTCTTCACTGACATTTTCTACCTCTCCCTGGCCGACACTGTAATACCTACATGTTTCACAAAGACCACCATAGTCCCTGTGTGAAGGTAACCTGCCTAGATTATTACCTAAATGATTTCCGCCCCGTAGCCCTCACGTCGGTAGCCATGAAGTGCTTTGAGAGGCTGGCCATGGCTCACATCAACGCCATCATGCCAGAAACCATAAACCCACTCTCAATCGCACTCCACATTGCTCTTTCCCACCTGGACAAAAGGAACACCTATGTGAGAATGCTGTTCATTGACGACAGCTCAGCGGTCAACACCATAGCGCCCGCAAAGCTCACCACTAAACTAAGGACCCTAGGACTGAACACCTCCCTCTGAAACTGGATTCTGGACTTCCTTACGGGCCACCCCCGGATGGTAAGGGTAGGCAACAACACATCTGCCACGCTGATCCTCAAGGGTGTGTGCTTAGTCCCCTCCTGTACTCCCTGTTCACCCATGACTGTGTGTCCAAGAATGACTCCAACACCACTGATGACACAACAGTGGTAGGTCTGATCACTGACAATGATGAGACAG
This sequence comes from Salvelinus fontinalis, assembly GCF_029448725.1. Classification (NCBI taxonomy): domain Eukaryota; kingdom Metazoa; phylum Chordata; class Actinopteri; order Salmoniformes; family Salmonidae; genus Salvelinus; species Salvelinus fontinalis. The sequence continues at coordinate 27,704,010 of NC_074677.1, forward strand.
TCTACAGGGAGGAGGTCAGAGACCTGGCAGTGTAATGCCAGGACAACAACCTCTCCCTCAATGTTAGCAAGACAAAGGAACTGATCGTGGACTATAGGAAAAGGAGGGCCGAACAGGCCCCCATTAACATCGATGGGACTGAAGTGGAGCGGGTCGAGAGTTAAGTTCCTTGGTGTCCACATCACCAACAAACTATCATGATCCAAACACACTAAGACAGTTGAGAAGAGGGCATGACAACACCTTTTCCCCCTCAGGAGACGGAAAAGATTTGGCATGGGTCCCCAGATCCTCAAAAAGTTATTCAGCTGCACCATCGAGAGCATCCTGACCGGTTGCATCACTGCCTGGTATGGCAACTGCTCGGCATCTGACCATAAGGCTGGGGCAAAGCTTCCTGACATCCAGGACCTATATACTAGGCGGTTTTAGAGGAAGACCCCAAAAATTGTCAAAGATTCCAGTCACCCAAGTCATAGACCGTTCTCTTTGCTACTGTACAGCAAGCGGTACCAGAGCGCCAAGTCTAGGTTCAAAAGGCTCCTTAACAGCTTCTACCGCCAAACCATAAGACTGCTGAACAAATAATCAAATTGCCACTCTTTTGTTTTTACACTGATGCTACTTGCTATTTATTATCGTTATTGTTATGTACATTTATTGTGTTACGTTTTGATTGATTTTTTTTTTTTACTTTAGTTTATTTAGTAAATATAAATAAGTCGATTTCTTAAATTGCATTGTTGGTTAAGGGCTTGTAAGTAAACATTTCACGGTAAGGTCCTGTTGTATTCGGCGCATGTGACAAATACGATTTTATTTTATTTTATTTGAGTGTATGTTTAATATCCTACAGATTCTGTTATCACCAAGCCTCATGCAACCGCAAAATGTCAGATAAATCAATTTCACAAATCGGGCTGTTTTTAAACTTTGGTATGCTGCATGAAAGGCTAAAAAAAATCCATTAGAACAGACTCTCTTGTATTACCTAAAATGTATTTAGTTTTGTTCACCCTTCCAAACGGGCAGAAAAATATTATTGCACCTGTTTGTCATGCAACAGTACCTCTTGCGCTTTTGACAATGATTTTACATGAGGCCTAATTCATATGATATGCCTAAAATACTTATATCCACTAGGCTAATAAATAATCACATTTTCCCTTTCGATTATTAAATGAACCTTTATCATGTTATTTCATGTGTTCCCTTTGCAGCACATGCAAAAGAGATTTGGAGTTGTTAAACGGGAGTGACAAAATATATTACAATTGAATTTGAATGATGAGGATGATGAAGAAGAGAGTGATTGAATTTAGAACAATAATGTAAGAATTGCTCTTCCTCTGTTCTGTGGGCACTCTCAAAAAAGTACACTTTTTTTTGTTTCTACTTTGTCAGAAGAAGCTGTAACTGGACCGTAGCTTATTACTTACTAAAACTGTTGTTACACTGTACGGTTTTTATTCTAAGAAAAACAAAAATGGTCTGTTAAATTCCAATATATTCTTAAAATGTACAGTGCATTCGGAAAGCATTCAGACCCTTTGACTTTTTCCACATGTTGTTACATTACAGCATTATTCTAAAATGTATTAAATCATTTCCTCATAAATCTCCTGACAATAACCCACACTGACAAAGTGAACAGTTTTATTGACATTTTTGCAAATGTATTAACAATAAAAAACAGAAATACCTTATTTACATAAGTATTCAGACCCTTTGCTATGAGACTCGAAATTGAGCTCAGTTGCATCCTGTTTCCATTGATCATCCTTGAGATGTTTCTACAACTTGATTGGAGTCCACCTGTGGTAAATTCAATTGATTGGACATGATTTGGAAATGCACACACCTGTCTACATAAGGTCTACATGTCAGAGCAAAAACCAAACCATGAGGTCAAAGGAATTGTCCGTAGAGCTCCGAGACAGTTTCGTGTAGAGCTCCGAGACATAATTGTGTCGAGGCACAGATCTGGGGAAGGGTACCAAAACATTTCTGCAGCATTGAAGGTCCCAAAGAACACAGTGGCCTCCAGTATTCTTAAATGGAAGAAGTTTGGAACCACCAAGACTCTTCCTAGAGCTGGCCACCCAGCCAAACTGTGCAATCAGGGGAGAAGGGCCTTGGTCAGGGAGGTGACCAAGAACCCGATGGTCATTCAGAGAGCTCCAGAGTTCCTCTGAGGAGATGGGAGAACATTCCAGAAGGACAACCATCTCTGCAACACCACCAATCAGGCCTTTATGGAAGAGTGGCCAGACGGAAGCCACTCCTCAGTAAAAGGCACATGACAATTTGCTTGGAGTTTTATGGCCAAAAGGCACCTAAAGGACTCTTAGACTACGAGAATCAAGATTCTCTTGTCTGATGAAACCAAGATTGAACTCTTTGTCCTGAATCCCAAGCGTCACATCTGGAGGAAACCTGGCTCTATCCCTACAGTGAAGCATGGTGGTGGCAGCATCATGCTCCGGGGATGTTTTTCAACGGCAGGGACTGGGAGACTAGTCAGAATCGAGGGAAAGATGAACGGAGCAAAGTACAGAGAGATCCTTGATGAAAACCTGCTCCAGAGCGCTCAGAACCTCAGACTGGGGCGAAGGTTCACCTTCCAACAGGTCAATGACCCTAAGCACACAGCCAAGACAACGCATGAGTGGCTTCGGGACTCTGAGTGTCCTTGAGGGATGAGCTCTTGATAAGATCTGCAGAGAAAAATTGGAGAAACTCCCCAAATACAGGTATGCCAAGCTTGTAGCGTCATACCCAAGAAGACTCGCGGCTGTAATCGAAGTCAAAGGTGCATCAACAAAGTACTGAGTAAAGGGTCTGAATACTTATGTAAATGTGACATTTCAGTTTTTTATTTTTAAATAAATTATTATGGGGTATGTTATGTATATCTCACTGGTCATCCCAAAGCCAACACCTCCTTTGGCCGCCTTCCTTCCAGTTCTCTGCTGCCAGTGACTGGAACGAATTGCAAAAATCGCTGAAGCTGGAGATTTACATTTCCCTCACTAACTTTAAACATCAGCTATCTGAGCAGCTAACTGATCGCTGCAGCTGTATATTCCATCTGTAAATAGCCCACCCAATTTACCTACCTCATCCCCATATTGTTTTTATTTACTTTGCTGCTCTTTTGCACACCAGTATCACTACTTACACACCATCATCTGCTCATCATCTGCTCATCTATCACTCTAGTGTTAATCTGCTAAATTGTAATTACTTAGCTACTATGGCCTATTTATTGCCTTACTTCCTAATGCCATTTGCACACACTGTATATAGACTTTCTTTGTTTCTATTGTGTTATTGACTGTACGGTTGTTTATTCCAACTGTAACTCTGTGTTGTTGTTTCTGTCGCACTGCTTTGCTTTATCTTGGCCAGGTCGCAGTTGTAAATGAGAACTTGTTCTCAACTAGCTTACCTGGTTAAATAAAAAATAAATGTACAAATTAAATAAAAAAGATTGAGGTAAGAAAACTATTTAATCAATTTTAGAATACGGCTTTAACTTAACAAAATGTGGAAAAAGTCAAGGGGTCTGAATACTTTCCGAATGCACTGTACATTACATCTAGATAGATAGTACTTATACATTATACATTGTGATTTCAGTCATAACTATTATAGAACATGCACTTTTAAACCCACCCCTCAGCTACTCTCTGTCCATCCCACCTACAGTATCTCCGTAAACTGCCCTCTTATGATTTCCATGTGCCATATATTTTTTTCTGTGCTGTGATGTTTCATATAAATTCTGAGCCTGTCTAATAGCATAGTATCTACAGATTGTAAGTTAAAGATACATATTTTTACTAAAAGTATTATATTGTTGATGGATGTCACGCTGGTATAAAGGATTTTGGAGATAGGCACGGGAATACACAATAGGGGTTTTAATACACCCAAAACAAACACGTATACAAAAACACTGGGCTGTACCTGTCACACCCTGGCCTTAATATCTTTGTGTTCATTATTATTTTAGTTAGGTCAGGGTGTGACATGGGGAAGTTTGTGTGTTTTTGTATTGTATAGGGTGTTGTATGGTTTAGAGGGTTTAGGTGTATAGATGGTTTAAGGTTGTGTGTTGTTGTCTAGGAAAGTCTATGGTTGCCTGAATGGGTTCCCAATTAGAGACAGCTGGTTTCTGTTGTCTCTAATTGGGAGCCATATTTAAGGTAGCCATAGGCTTTAGTTTGTTGTGGGTAATTGTCTATGGTGAACGTTTGTAGCCTGTGTGTGTGCACTACGTTTATAGCTTCACGGTCGTTTATTGTTTTGTTAGTTTGTAAGTGTTTTGTTTCGTTTTTCCTTCTTCATAATAAAAAGAAGATGGCTTATTTTCCACATGCTGCGTTTTGGTCCGTCTCTCCCCCACACGATCGTGACAGAATTACCCACCAATGCAGGACCAAGCGGCATGTAAAGCAGCAACAGGATCCACCTACACAGGATTCATGGACATGGGAGGAGATACTGGATGGTAAGGGGCCTTGGGCACAACCGGGAGAATATCGCCTCCCTCGTGAAGAGCTGGAGGCAGCGAAAGCCGAGAGGAGGCGATATGAGGAGGCAGCACGGAAGCAAGGCTGGAAACCCGTGAGTAATACCCAAAAATTTCTTGGGGAGGGGCTCATGGGGAGTGTGGCGAGTCCAGATGGGAGATCTGCGTCAACTTCCCGTGCTACCCGTGAGGACTCTAAGAAGGAACCTGAGCCAGTCGGGCTGATATTGGAGGTGAGCAATGGGAATGATACAGAGACTGTTAAGGATTTAATGGGGAGGTTGAAAGAGAGTGAAATGAGGGAGCTGCTGTGTTGGTGCGTGAGGCACAAGATCCACCCGACAGAGCGTGTGCGGGATGTGATGTTACCTGAGTCAGCTCTCCATGCTCGTCCTGATGTGCGTGCTAACCGCCTGGGAATGACAGTCCCACGAACCAGGCCTCCTGTACGCCTCCCTAGTCCTGCACCTCCTGTATCAGTCCCACGTACTAACTCTCCTGTGACAGTCCCCAGCCCAGTACCACCAGTGCCTCCTCCACGCACTAGCCCTATGGTGCATGTCTCCAGCCTATTACCACCAGTGCCTAAACCACGCAACAAGCCTCCTGTGTGTCCCCAGAGTCCTGTGCGTCCTGTTGCTGCTCCCCGCACTAGCCCTGAGATGCGTGTCCCCAGTCCGGTACCACCAGTTCCGGCACTACGCACTAGGCCTAATGTGCGCTCCCAGGGTCCAGTATGCCCTGTTCCTTATCCCCGCACTAGCCCTGAGATGCGTGTCCCCAGCCCGGTACCACCAGTTCCGGCACCACGCACTAGGCCTAATGTGCGTCCCCAGGGTCCAGTATGCCCTGTTCCTTCTCCCCGCACTAGCCCTGAGATGCGTGTCCCCAGCCCGGTAACACCAGTTCCGGCACCACGCACCAGGCCTACAGTGCGCCTCAGCCGGCCAGAGTCTGCCGTCTGCACAGCGATGCCTGAACTGCCCGTCTGCCAAGCGCCATCTGAGCCATCCGTCTACCCAGCGCCATCTGAGCCATCCGTCTACCCAGCGCCATCTGAGCCATCCGTCTGCCCCGAGCCATTAGAGCCGCCCGTCTGTCCCGAGCCGTCAGAGCCGTTCGTCAGTCAGGAGCCGCTAGAGCCATTCGTCAGACAGGATCTGCCAGAGCCGCCAACCAGACAGGATCTGCCAGAGCCGCCAACCAGACAGGATCTGCCAGAGCCGCCAACCAGACAGGATCTGCCAGATCCGCCAGCCAGCCATGTGCAGCCAGATCCGCCAGCCAGCCATGTGCAGCCAGATCCGTCAGCCAGCCATGAGCAGCCAGATCCGTCAGCCAGCCATGAGCAGCCAGATCCGTCAGCCAGCCATGAGCAGCCAGATCCGTCAGCCAGCCATGAGCAGCCAGATCCGTCAGCCAGCCATGAGCAGCCAGATCCGTCAGCCAGCCATGAGCAGCCAGATCCGTCAGCCAGCCATGAGCAGCCAGATCCATCAGCCAGCCATGAGCAGCCAGATCCGTCAGCCAGCCATGAGCAGCCAGATCCGTCAGCCAACCATGAGCCATCCAACCAGGATCTGCCAGAGCCGTCCAGCCAGGTTCCGCCAGAGCCGTCATTCAGTCCGGAGCTGCCGTCATTCAGTCCGGAGCTGCCGTCCCTCAGTCCGGAGCTGCCGTCCCTCAGTCCGGAGCTGCCGTCCCTCAGTCCGGAGCTGCCGTCCCTCAGTCCGGAGCTGCCGTCCCTCAGTCCGGAGCTGCCGTCCCTCAGTCCGGAGCTGCCCCTTATCCTGGTGCTGCCCCTTATCCTGGTACTGCCCCTTAGTCCGGAGCTGCCCCTTAGTCCGGAGCTGCCCCTTAGTCCGGAGCTGCCCCTTAGTCCGGAACTGCCCCTTAATCCAGTGGGGTTAATGTGGAGGGTGGCCATTTGGAGGAAGCTACGGAGGCGGGTAGTGACTGTGGTGGGGTGGGGACCACGACCAGTGCCGGAGCCGCCACCATGGACGGAGGCCCACCCAGACCCTCCCCTAGACTGTGTGCTGGTGCGCCCGGAGTTCGCACCTTAAGGGGGGGGTTATGTCACACCCTGGCCTTAATATCTTTGTGTTCATTATTATTTTAGTTAGGTCAGGATGTGACATGGGGAAGTTTGTGTGTTTTTGTATTGTATAGGGTGTTGTATGGTTTAGAGGGTTTAGGTGTATAGATGGTTTAAGGTTGTGTGTAGTTGTCTAGGAAAGTCTATGGTTGCCTGAATGGGTTCCCAATTAGAGACAGCTGGTTTCTGTTGTCTCTAATTGGGAGCCATATTTAAGGTAGCCATAGGCTTTAGTTTGTTGTGGGTAATTGTCTATGCTGAACGTTTGTAGCCTGTGTGTGTGTACTACGTTTATAGCTTCACGGTCGTTTATTGTTTTGTTAGTTTGTAAGTGTTTTGTTTCGTTTTTCCTTCTTCATAATAAAAAGAAGATGGCTTATTTTCCACATGCTGCGTTTTGGTCCGTCTCTCCCCCACACGATCGTGACAGTACCCAACAAAATATCGATGGTAAACCTCTTTGAACACCATCGGACGATACCCATAATACACAATATATATATAGCACACAGCATAACAGCTGCACCAACGCATACTCACACCACCAACGAACATGGGAACAATAATCGACTGGACAATGGTAAACCAAGGACACACTTATACATTTAATAATCACTGGGAATAGGGGCCAGGTGTGCGTAATGAAAGTTCCGGAGGGATCCATGACAATGGATTGACAATGGTTTTCCAAATCTCCCAACAGTGCTATATGTAGGGTTAATGTTAGATAAATGTGATTTTTCAGCCCTTCATGAACCTGTGACCAGAAACAAGCTACAAAATAATAATAAGGGATCTAATGATTCTGTCTCATCTTAGCTAAATCTGCAGAGCTGAGATGATTGCATACCCCATATACATAACAATCTGTTTGTGGCAAGAATTTTGCATAATCATTTAAATAAAAAAGCTGTAAGTGTTGAATCAAGCGTTGTTTTGCGGAATCAGCATATTGAAAATCTCTTCCCAACTATTTTGCAACCTGAATGGCGCCGCAGACAACATTTTGGTCCTCAAGTAAAACTGATATACTGTATATATATTTTTTATTTATGCCAATTTTGGTCTTTAATAAAAGGCAGGCAATCAAGTTCCCTACCTTCTCCCCCTTCCACTTGCCTCCTACATTTTTGCGGTAATCCTGCAATCAGTTGGTTGTAATTTTGGATAGAGCCATATTTCCATATTGTAACGGCAGCCTGTAGCAGGGATCGGACCAAGACGCAGCGTAGTTCGTGTTCAACATGTTTAATAAAAGACGATAACGTGAACACTACACAAATACACAATAACAAATGTGGCAAAACCGAAACAGTCCTATCTGGTGCAATGAACACAAAGACAGAAGACAACCACCCACAAACCCCAACACAAAACAAGCTACCTAAATATGGTTCCCAATCAGAGACAATGACTAACACCTGCCTCTGATTGAGAACCATATCAGGCCATACATAGAAACGGACAAACTAGACACACAACATAGAATGCCCATCCAGCTCACGTCCTGACCAACACTAAAACAAGGAAAACACAAAAAGAACTATGGTCAGAACGTGACACATATTGTTAACTGCACATGTGACATAACTCCAATGGTGTAAAGTACTTAAGTAAAAATACTTTAAAGTAGTTTTTTGGGGTATCTTTACTTTACTATTTATATATTTGACAACTTTTACTTTTACTCCACTACATTCCTAAAGAAAATAATGTAAATTCTACTCCATACATTTTCCCTGACACCCAAAACACTCGTTACATTTTGAGTGCTTAGCAGGACAGGAAAATGGTCTAATTCACGCACTTAAAGAGAAAATTCCTGGTCATCCCTACTGTATCTGATCTGGCGGACTCACTAAACACAAATTCTTTGTTTGTAAATTATGTTGGAGTGTGCTCTTGGCTATCTGTAAATTTAAAAAACAAGAAAATCGTGCTGTCTGGTTTGCTTAATATAAGGAATTTGAAATGATTTATACATTTACTTTTACTTTTGATACATAAGTATATTCTTGCAATTACATTTACTTTTGATACTTAAGTATATTTAAAACCAAATACTTTTTGACTTTTACTCAAGTAGGATTTTATTGGTTGACTTTCACTTTTAGTTGAGTCATTTTCTGTTAAGGTATCTTTACTTTTACTCAAGTAGGACAATTTAGTACTTTTTCCACCACCGCATAACTCCACCTTTCATATTCATAATTTCATTAACAAAGATTTTATTTTTATTTTTTTTAATCAATTAGTATATTTGAATGTAAACATTATTTGTTGTAATATTTGTTCTGTCTTTTCTGGAGGATCAAACTGGAATTGCAACCAGCTTTGTATGGCTTGTTTTAGAAAGGGTAGCTGCCACTGATTCTTTTCTCCCCCTCCTTATGTGTTTATTGATTACACCTGTTTTGAGTTTATTGTAATTAGTTGGGCTTTATTAGTCAGCCGGCCCGCCCGTTTCTTTGTGCTGGATTGATTATTGTAAGCCTGGTGTTTGTTTCAGACGTACATGTTTGTTTATGTTCGTGTATAGTGCTGGACTGTTTTCGTTCCCCGTGTCTGGGGCAGTTTATTTTGAGCACCCAGTGTTTAGTGGGGTGGCCGTGGTTCACCGTGAATGCATTAAAAGAGCATTATATTGAACTCTGTGTTTTCCTGCGCCTGACTTCACACTCCCGACACCCAGTACCTTACAGAAACAAGGCAACCATGTCTTTCGGCGACATCTTGTTCGTGGTCTTGAGTACACCACAGGGAATGATGAGGGAACAAATGATAGCTTCTAATGATTTGTTCTAGTAATTCTACATGAGATGGGACACTATCATTATTTTTGATTAAATGTGTTTTTGAATTATCTCGGTTGCACTATACCATGATTCGTGCTTACTACCCACCTTTATCAAACCCATGGGAATGAAGCAACAAATTATAGCTCTCAGCAGCTGATGGTCGTGATTCCTTGTGAACGTGCTGTACTGATTTAGATGTTTGTGTTAACAAAATACTGGATAACACTTGATTTAAGGCATACAGTTACAGTAAAAAGCATTATGATGTGTTCCTAATGCATTATAAGCCTTGTCAAAAGTATCTATGAACTGCTTATATTGTTTTAGTATCCTCTTATAATGAGGCCTCTCTTATGAAAGTGTCAAGCCTCTCCTGTGAACTCTGGTTTCCCTCAGCAATGCGATGCTCAGAGCCGACAAGAAGAATACATGTTTTCAGCTCAGAACAAAAATACAATTTCAAGGAGCCCAGTGTCCTAAAAAACAAGAGAGGCATTGATGTACGCCAAGCACAATGCACCTCCCAAGTGAACAACAGAGGAGCTAAGTAAGAGCCAGTGTGTGCATGTTCCTGTGTGTATGTGTGTTCCCGCACCTGTGTGTGTGTGTTCAAATTAGGCATGGGACCTATAAACACAAAGTCAGCTCGCATATGGAACAAATTGTCTGAAGAAACTGTTAGAAACAAGATGTGTCTTGGCTTACTTCACAACTTGGAAAAGAGACAGTGCTTTCTTCTCAGATGAACACTAACACAGAACAATAGTATGTTAGAGTGCCAGGGTTTATATTTAGCTACCCTTGTGCTCTCTGATATGTTTGTTATCTCTTATTGCACAAAAACAAATGCGAAGTGATAGAGATCGTTCACAGCCTTTTTTACTGGAATATATAATATACACTGCTCAAAAAAATAAAGGGAACACTTAAACAACACAATGTAACTCCAAGTCAATCACACTTCTGTGAAATCAAACTGTCCACTTAGGAAGCAACACTGATTGACAATAAATTTCACATGCTGTTGTGCAAATGGAATAGACAACAGGTGGAAATGATAGGCAATTGGCAAGACACCCCCAATAAAGGAGTGGTTCTGCAGGTGGTGACCACAGACCACTTCTCAGTTCCTATGCTTCCTGACTGATGTTTTGGTCACTTTTGAATGCTGGCGGTGCTTTCACTCTAGTGGTAGCATGAGACGGAGTCTACAACCCACACAAGTGGCTCAGGGAGTGCAACTCATCCAGGATGGCACATCAATGCGAGCTGTGGCAAGAAGGTTTGCTGTGTCTGTCAGCGTAGTGTCCAGAGCATGGAGGCGCTACCAGGAGACAGGCCAGTACATCAGGAGACGTGGAGGAGGCCGTAGGAGGGCAACAACCCAGCAGCAGGACCGCTACCTCCGCCTTTGTGCAAGGAGGAGCACTGCCAGAGCCCTGCAAAATGACCTCCAGCAGGCCACAAATGTGCATGTGTCTGCTCAAACGGTCAGAAACAGACTCCATGAGGGTGGTATGAGGGCCCGACGTCCACAGGTGGGGGTTGTGCTTACAGCCCAACACCGTGCAGGACGTTTGGCATTTGCCAGAGAACACCAAGATTAGAAAATTTGCCACTGGCGCCCTGTGCTCTTCACAGATGAAAGCAGGTTCACACTGAGCACATGAGCACATGTGACAGAGTCTGGAGACGCCGTGGAGAACGTTCTGCTGCCTGCAACATCCTCCAACATGACCGGTTTGGCGGTGGGTCAGTCATGGTGTGGGGTGGCATTTCTTTGGGGGGCCGCACAGCCCTCCATGTGCTCGCCAGAGGTAGCCTGACTGCCATTAGGTACCGAGATGAGATCCTCAGACCCCTTGTGAGACCATATGCTGGTGCGGTTGGCCCTGGGTTCCTCCTAATGCAAGACAATGCTAGACCTCATGTGGCTGGAGTGTGTCAGCAGTTCCTGCAAGAGGAAGGCATTGATGCTATGGACTGGCCCGCCCGTTCCCCAGACCTGAATCCAATTGAGCACATCTGGGACATCATGTCTGCTTTAGTCCAGGTCTGGGAGGAGATCCCTCAGGAGACCATCCGCCACCTCATCAGGAGCATGCCCAGGCGTTGTAGGGAGGTCATACAGGCACGTGGGGGCCACACACACTACTGAGCCTCATTTTGACTTGTTTTAAGGACATTACATCAAAGTTGGATCAGCCTGTAGTGTGGTTTTCCACTTTAATTTTGAGTGTGACTCCAAATCCAGACCTCCATGGGTTGATAAATTTGATTTCCATTGATAATTTTTGTGTGATTTTGTTGTCAGCACATTCAACTATGTAAAGAAAAAAGTATTTAATAATAATATTTCATTCATTCAGATCTAGCATGTGTTATTTTAGTGTCCCCTTTATTTTTTTGAGCAGTGTATATAATACTATATGCCATTTAGCAGACACTTTTGTCCAAAGTGACTTAGTCATGTGTGCATACATTTTACATTCAGTGCATTTGCATACATTTTACATTTTTTACAATATTCCTCCGCTGTGAGTGTTGTCATAGCAATGTCTGTATTGTTTCATGGTGATAATGTTGTACAGATTCCAAATATCGAGTGATAGGTCACCCAATCATAGAATGCTAGTCTTGAGCTAGACAACTGTTTGACCATGTTTAGAACTGCTATAGTAGCCAGTTTCCCCAACTTTGGAATAAAACGGTCTGGAATGGAATCTAGCGGTCTACTCCAGGTACATTTCAAACAACAACAACACATGTCTCTTTCTGACCAAAATGATTTAGGGATTCAATACGATCACGCTTTGTCGACAATACACCACATAAAAGGTATTTTCCAATTGAGTCGACATATGCAGCATTTACCGTGAATACAGTCTCTGTGAACGCGGGGACATTGCCTTTAAAAGCTGAATTGCCCACAAAGCATGACTGGATTGAATTCTGGCCTTAGTCATTCCATTCAACAGTACATGTGGTAGAGGACACTAAGTAAATTAATATTCATTATATGTCGTCCAGTGCTTTGGCAGCCTAGGTGACAGACAGATCTCGTCTGACACATAAGTCACGGAACACTAAACAGGGGAGAGATCCTAGCTGTACCTGTAAGAAATGCATAAATCCTTTACATGCTACAGCATGAAATATAATCTGTATGGTGTCTGAGGGTGTCCTTATATGGACACTGTATTTGCTAAATGAATAAAAGTTGTCAATTCCATTGGAGAGCCGAAGATCCCTTTTGGAACCTTTTCTTCTAAGAGTGTAGTGGCTTTTAAAGTTGAGTTTGCACAGCAGACCATCTGACAAAATGCTGTTTTCAGTCAAGATTTTCACCGTTTTGAAGATTCAACGTTTGGCATTCAATGTTCAATCTTAGTCAGCCTCAAATGTTTAGCAGGCTGTGTAGAATGATCTCTCTCTCATTACCTTAATAATCAATTACCCAGTAACACAGTCTTGGAGACTTTTCTGACATGTAGGTTTCAGAGCCAGCGCTACACGACCCATTGAAATATGGGTGAGCATTTCTCAAATGAACGTAGCCAGGGGCAAGGAAAATAGTCCAATTGAGCTAGGAAAAGAGTCCACTTCTTGGGAAACAAATGCATCAAATGATGGAGAAGCCAAAAGTTCTAGTGTATAGTATCTCTTTGGACTGTAGAACAGCTGGAGACTATTAGGAAATCAAATGTTGGATTGCCAAGATTGGAGGGGGGGGGGGGAAGAAGGAAAAGAGGCCACAGAGGTTGGTTTCTGACAGGACCACAGGAAAAGACAGCTCTCTGAAAGAGAGCCATCTACAACGTGTCAAACCCTCCTCTCCCCTCCGCCCTTTGCCAGAAGTTTACGGCAACACGATTGACAAAGAATAACAATTGAAGGATGATTCTTTGTATTGTTCTGAGGCTATTGAGGCTGTATTGTGTGGTCTATCTCTCAATCTAACCCTCACTTGTCAAACAATGATCAATAAACACACAATAGCTGTACTGTGAGAGAGTGGATATGGTGAGCAATGTGACAGGCTGGCTCTCTGTCAGTGAGCAAAGGTGGAAATCTCCAATGGCTAATTACGCAGGTTAGCAGTGCCATTATTGCAGATGAGCAATATCAAGTTATTTTTTTATTGGGCTCACAACTTTGTCTTTAAACTCCCTAAAGTACACAATCCTAAAACAAAGCCATACAGTCATTGGACAGAGCATGTGTTGGCTACTTACTACCTTCTCTTTCCTAATAGGGAAACATCCTCCAGCTAATATTTTTTACTTTTACTGTATAAATACTGTAAAGTAGCCTACACACACACTTTCAGCTAAAATAGTGTTTTTTAGACACAACTGCAAATTTCAAGGTGTAGGACATTCAAGGGTGGGCTCCCGAATGGTGCAGCAGTCTAAGGCACTGCATCTCAGTGCTTGAGGTGTCACTACAGTCCCTGGTTTGAATCCAGGCTGAATCACATCCGGCTGTGATTGGGAGTCCCATAGGGTGACGCACAATTGGCCCAGTGTTGTCTGGGTTTGGCCGGGGTAGGCGGTCATTTTAAATAACAATTTGTTTTTAATTGACTTGCCAAGTTAAATAAAAAAGGAGTTGTTCTGATGGGAATCTGTGATGTCATCGGCCTCCCTCCTTGCTTGATGAACAACTTGAGGAGCAATAGAGAACAAAAGAGGCAAGCCCCCCCCCCACACACTTGTACTATATGACTAACCTGGACCCCCCATCGAGATGTCTTTTGTCAAGTAAACCAGGTGTTAATGAGGTGAAAAAGGAGTAAAAATTATGTCTAATTGGTCGTCAAGCGTTTCCTGCTCTCTTCTGAACAAGCGGATCTGAGGACTTGCTACAGTGTCATTACCCAAATGGGACCTTGTCTTACACAGAACCTAAGCCGGCTGTGCGCGTGCGCCATCGTGCATAAATGTATTTTGTCCCCCTACACCAAACGCGATCACGACACGCAGGTTAAAATATCAAAACAAACTCTGAACCAATTATATTGGGCCTCCTGGGTGGGCCTCCCGGGTGGCGCAGTGGTCTAGGGCACTGCATCGCAGTGCTAGCTGCGCCACCAGAGTCTCTGGGTTCGCGCCCAGGCTGGGCTGGGTTCGCGCCCAGGCTCTGTCGCAGCCGGCCGCAACCGGTAGGTCCGTGGGGCGACGCACAATTGGCATAGCGTCGTCCGGGTTAGGGAGGGTTTGGCCGGTAGGGATATCCTTGTCTCAGTATGTAACAATGTAATAAAAATGTATGCACTCTACTGTAAGTCGCTCTGGATAAGAGCGTCTGCTAAATGACTAAAATGTAAATGTAAATATTAATTTGGGTACAGGTCGAAAAGCATTAAACATTTATGGCAATTTAGCTAGCTAGCTTGCATTTGCTAGCTAATTTGTCCTATTTACCTAGCTTGCTGTTGCTAGCTAATTTGTCCTGGGACATAAACATTGAGTTGTTATTTTACCTGAAATGCACAAGGTCCTCTACTCCGCTAATTCATCTTTCATGCAGGACTTGCAGCGCGATCTGCGTGACTTCTATTTTACAGGCTGACCACACCGCTCGCGTTACAAAATAAATGTAGAAATCTATGTTATTCAATTATTGCACCCACACTGCTCGTGCGCGCCAACGAGCATGTGCGTTGCCAAGGGCTAAAATAGAAATAGAATCAGTTCTATTTCTGACGCAGATCCCGCTGCAAGTCCTGCCTCTCCCATCTCCTCATTGGTTTATAGAAGCAGGTACCCACGTGCCATCTCCTCATTGGTTATACCCACGTGGGTGACTGAAAGACGAACAAGGTCAGTGGCGGTAATGCATCTAAGTTATGAAAGTTGCCAATCGCTATATAAAGTCAAGTTTAACTTATATGGTGATCGCATCTAAACTTTCATTGTATTACCACGACTACCGGCAAAACAGTTCGTCTTTCAATCACCCATGTGGGTATAACCAATGAGGAGATGGCACGTGGGTACCTGCTTCTATAAACCAATGAGGAGATGGGAGAGGCAGGACTTGCAGCGCGATCTGCGGCGTCGCAGACGCTCGTTGGCGGCGAGAGCAGTGTGGGTGCAATAATTGAATAACGTGGATTTCTAAATTTATTTTGCGACGCTCACGCACGAGACGTGTCCGGTCTGGTCAGCATGTTAGCCCCTGGCAACGCAGACGCTCGTTTGCGCAGTGTGAGTGCAATTAATTCATTAATATTGATTTCAAAAGGTATTTTGCAAAGTCTGCGGTGTAGTCAGCCTGTTACAGGATCAGTTGAACCTGGATGTAAATCGATTACATTTCATATATTTTGAATTATTATGATGCATGCTATTCGAATATATATAATATCATGTATACCATTTGCAAGTCTGGATAATGACACAGCATATAATATTCAAGAAAATGTGAGAAAGCAAAAAAGAGAGATAATCATGCCCTGCTATCAAAGAAATTCCAACCTTTTCAAGAGCAGGCTACAGTATTTGCGCTCCTCTCAGTTAACGTCCTTGGAAAACCCCTATCTGCATTGATTGTGTGTCCGTATAAACTACACCGCTTGAATGTCACGATGATTACGATGGAGCGGATGATTACGATGGAGCGAAAGGAGGATATTGATTGAATATATGATAGCTAGAAAGGGAGGAGCCAGGTTGCCAAGGTGAACGTAGACTACATTATTCTAGCACTCATTACCAAAAAGGAACCTGAGGAAGTTCGGGTGGAACGGAGGCGTAGCATCTCTCACTGAATGACTGCATGCTGTGGGGATGGAGAGGAAGTCATTTGCGCTTAAGGCAAAATAACAAATACTTTATGATATCTGTATTTACTTTATTGATAAATACATCCGAAACACCTTGGTTCACCGGTTTCTCTTGCTGTCATAAACTGTGAGCTCCATTTCAGGCCATTTCAATGGAACGGAGCGAGTCGTGTCTCTGAGTTCAGTCCATCAGGATAACCTATCAGGACGCAAGGAGACGCACTGGCAACAAAGGTAAACAACGAGTTGCATTCACATTTTCATGATCAGATGTTATGGAAATGGAAGCTGTATCTCACAACCTGACATTCATCAGGTGCGCATGCGAAATAAGTATTGTTTCAGGGGCGTCATGCACCCATTATTTTAGAGGGGGCTTGTAGTAAGGCTACATGAAGATGGTGTGTGTGGGGGCACATAAGAAGAATTTTGCATTTTTCAAACACCCGAAACACATTTTTTCCTGCCATCTAGAGCCACAATCATTGTTCCTAATTCTATGTAAAAGCTATGTCTATTTTTCAACAGGTTATCTTAGCTAAGATAGTAGGACAAGCTACTCTAACTGGATTGATAGCCTGAAATGGCTTGATAACAATTATGGGGTTGGGAGATTGGGAACCTACACTATATATACATACCTTCAAATGAGTGGATTTGGCTATTTCAGTCACACCCGTTGCTAACAGGTTTGGGAAGGTTGTATGCAAAATAAGCATAGGACAACCACTCTCTCACCAAGCTCTAAGAACCATATGGTTCTCAAAATGTTATGTGCTAGCTGAAGTGCTGAGCAATTCGTGATTTTTGAGGTCGGTTCAGTTTCTGTTTGATTATTTTTTGAAATATCATATTTTTTTTAACATTAAGTAGACTATGCATTATGTTGTTTGAATGCTGTAAAAACACAGAATAAAACAAAAGTCCCGTGATGGTAGTGACTGCCCATTACTGCTTATCACTTAACCATAATTTATTCACATTATTTTACTTTAATAAAATATTTAAGTTGTTGTGTATATTACATTTGTTTTATTTTATGACTTTTATTTCATTTCAAGTCATCATATCAGCGCTATAGAGCTGCTGCCAATGCTGTCTGACAAAATCACTATTTTAATAGTTCTTTAAAGTAAATAACGCATAGTTTTATGACTGCTGAATACCAACTATCAATCACTTAGATCATGTATTTTCAGGTAGAGCCATCTCGCGAAGCAACAGCTCCTTTCTATATCACCTCATGATCAAGCATTCTTCTCTCTTCAGTAGAAGGCATAAAAGAAACACAGACCGGACAAGTACATGCACAATGGATTATGGTCATTGTAGTTAATTACCACGTTTTATGCACTAAACTATCAAGAATATTGGCCTGTTGGAAACTAAAACACCCTCTACTACATCGCACAGTTCAGGCTAGATCTGCTTTATCTCTATAAAAACTGTGCGATGTGCGCATCGAGCTCACAGAAAATGACTAAATGAAATGGAATTCAAATAATTGAACCGACATTGGTTAATTCGTTTTTTTTTTTTAAACAAAAAATAACCAACATTTTGGTTAATCGCTCAGCACTAGCTATCTGTGAAGGATTAGCAGGATTGGGTCCCATTTAGCACCCATATAAAGGGCCCTGTTTTCCCAAAGAGATCTATGTACTGTTCTGATCCATCCTCTCTGAAGTGTGAAACTGATACTCACCCCTTGAGGTCACCATCATAATGATGCTTGAACAGCTGAGATCACTTACTAGACAGGCCCGTGTCCATGTTTCTGATATTGCAGCTGATATCTGATATCGTGTTTTGAAAATATTGCCTCTTTCATAATTGATAATGATGGTCACCTCCACCCTCTCTCCTCTCTCTGTTTGTTGAGCAGCGTAACGTCGGTAGTACCCCATAAAGGTGCTAGAATCCATCATCTGGGGTTCAGCGCACCAGAGGGGGGACTCGGAACCTCGCGGAACTCAGCCTGAGTGTGTGGAACCCCTGGGTCTGGCCCTGTGTCCTGGAGGAGGCAGCTGTGGGACAGACTGGCGCGTCACGTGGCGCTGCTCTGCCTGACCCCTATCCAGGCCTCACCCCTCAGAGGGCCCACTCAGTCTGCCTGGCGGGGAGAGGAGCAGGCCCTCAACCTCAGTGGGAAGGAGGAGTAGTGCTCTGTGTTTTTTTGTGATCAGAGTTTTCTTAAGTGGTGATTTTTCAGGATACCTGGACGGTGGATGTGATTTAGACTATGAGTTTTGCAGTGAGACTGGAGTGAGAATGTAGAAGATCACCTTGTTTTACCTCTGAAGAACCACAGGACATCTGATTTGAAGTGACCTGCAGGCTGGAAAACAACTGATCATACCTGGCCTTTGGACTAGAGAAGAGCCTCTGAGACAGTGCTGTTGTTGTGTGTGTGTGTAAGCACACTAGACACCCGGTCCTCTTAACAGAATCAGGGCTGTTCTGTCACACTGATATAAGAGGATTACAACTCAACAGAAGACTACACATTCAACCAAACTCTTCTGGAGACTGGAGCCCTATCTTTCTCTTGAATGTTTTCCCTTGTCTCCTCAGTGGCAGCCAGTGCTATTTGATTTAACGTATCTTCCCAGGTCCAGTTGGCTCCTCATTTCACGCACCTCGGTAGTTCCAAGTCAACTAGTTCCTCATCACCATGGTGATGTCCCAGGGCACGTACACCTTCCTGGCCTGTTTCGCTGGGTTCTGGTTGGTGTGGGCTCTCATCGTCATGCTGTGCTGCTTCTGTAGCTTTGTCCAGCGTCGTCTGAAGAGGAGGAGGGAGGAGAGGCTGAGGGAGCAGTGTCTAAGGGCCCTGGAGATGGAGTCACTGGAGTGCCTGGGCACAGCGGGGTTGGCTGGGTACCCTCCATCCAGAGAGCCCCTCCAGTTCTGCCCCCCGCTGACCCTCTCCCCACCGCTGCACATTCCCCGATCCCTCCCCGAGGGCAGCTGGGCGTCCCCACAAGGTAAGGTACTCATTCTGTAACACTACTTTTTTACTTGAATGTTCTATCACACGAACGCACGCACACACACACACACACACACACACTATGACAAAGTAAGATCGCTATTAGACTACAGTACCTTCAATTCTTTGGCTCGTTCTTGCTTATGTGTACCTACACTCTTATTAAAAAAAAGGGGTTCTTTATATTGGATAAGATTAAAGAAACCCTTTACTAAAAAAAGGTTCTATATAGAAAAGGAGTGACCTACGCTACTTTGAGTGTGGTATGATCGTCGGTGCCAGGCGAGCTGGATCCAGTATCTCAGAAACGGCCAACCTCCAGTGGTGTGCAGAATGGCATCTATGAATGTCGCTCCTTTTCACAGATGGGCTATTGCAGCAGACGACCACACCGGGTTCCACTCCTATCAGCTAAAAAAAAGAAGAAGCGGCTCCAGTGGGCCTGCGATCACCAACACTGGACAATTGAGGAGTGGAAAAACATTGTCTGGAACATGACAGCGAGTTCAGTTTACTTGAGTGTCCTGGTCAGTCCCCAGATCTCAACCCAATATGAGATGGAACGGGCTATTCACAACATGAATGTACTGCCCTCCAATCTGCAGCAACTGCATTATGCCATCGCGTCAGCATGGACCAACATCCCTGTGGAACATTTCCTACACTTTGTAGAATGACCTGAAGAATTTAGTCGGTTCTGGAGGCAAAAGGGGGTCCGACCCGGTACTAGATGGGTGTACCTATTAAACTGGATGGTGAGTATATATCCATATTAATGATGTTGTTGCATGATTTCACCTGGTCAGAAGAATGGCTAGCTGACGTCCGACACTGTTAGCTCTCTATGGCAAGGTGAAGATAAACAACATTGTTGCTGAAGTCTGAGTGGCAAACATCAAAGTTCATACAAATCTGTGCTGTTGCAAACTAACTGCTAGCTAAACGCAAGAGGAAATCATGTGTTTAATAAAAGCATACACTTAAGTGATAATGCACTCGAAGCCGGTGTTTGGAAGCTACTGTATATTGGCACTGGTGTTGTTAGCAAACCGTGCCAATATATCGTCCAAACACCGGCTTCCAGGGCATTATCACTTTTACACAACAGGTTACCAACATATTCAAATAATGATTTACATATTTTAATTTAAAACTTCATTTTGATTAATTTATTCACACTATTTCATCCTACCACATGATATAGTCCCGGCACAACTGTAGGGTTGCTACCCAAGGCTGGTCGTTCGTTCTATCGGTTCGGTTGTCAACCGTTCAGTCTTTTTGTTCTGTATCTATGGACACGACATTTAACACACTGTTTTTCTCAGTCTGGCAGTAACCCAGAACTATTGGAGGCAGAGGATCTCTCTTTCGGCTGCTGCTGACAACAAAGGCAGTTGTTCTTCTACATCACAGGTGTCAAACTCATTCCACGGAGGGCCGAGTGTCTGCGGGTTTTCGTTCCTCCCTTGTACTTGATTGATGAATTAACATCACTAATTAGTTAGGAACTCCCCACACCTGGTTGTCTAGGGCTTTATTGAAAGGAAAAACCAAAAACCTGCAGACACAAGGCCCTCCGTGGAATGAGTTTGACACCCCTGTTCTACATCATAATAATTATATGGCTGCATAGCATTTTGTCTTCATTTTGTCAGATTAACTCATGCTTATTTATGGAACCAGCCAAGCAGGTAGCCCAGCGGCTAAGGAGTTGGACCTGTGGCAGAAGTTGGACCTGTTGCCGAAAGGTGGCCGGTTTGAATCCCGGGCTGGGCGATGGAAAGAAACAGGAGAAATTGATCTGACAACTAAGGGGCTGCTGGGTTCACATCCTCAAAATATTCCCCTACCATTGGGCCCTTGAGCAAGGCCCTTAACCCCACAACATGCTCTCCATCCAAGGCTTGAACCTGTGCTCATCTCAACTGTATGTTTGAGGTCTGCTGGGGGGGGTGAGATGGGAGCAGGAGACACATTTTTGTTGTTCACTGTAACTAATGGACAAAGTATATTGTATTGCATTGTATTGTAGAGAAGTCAGCCAGAGTTGACGTGGGCCATCATTCAAACAAACAGAGACCTCCCTGGCCACCAGTGCATATGTCCAAACTATGCTACTATATATTGACAATAAATTCCAAAAACTATGTTGGTACTCTTTTGTCCATTATTTAATAGTTAATTCAATTATATTCTTAGCTCAAAATATTACTATTCAATAGTAGTGGTCATTCATAAAGGGCACCATGCAGGGTTCAATATGTAACCATTTTAGTTCAGTCAAGAAGAACCTCTAGGGTTCTGATCAAAGATTAAAGGGTTCAATATAGAACTTTTATGGGTTCCATATATGAAGCAAGCAATAGAAGCCTTTTTGGTTCTATAAGGAACCTTTTTCTCTAAGAGTGTATGCAACTCTTTACAGCTTTCACATATTGTCCCTTTCCAGTTCAATATGAAAGCAACATAAATATACAAAGAGCATAACTCAGGAGACACCTGCAGTTTTCTGTACATTACAAGCTACAGCAGTGACAGCAGGGACTCTAAACGCTTTTTTCTGTAGGCTTTCATTGTAGCTTTCTGCGTTCCTTTGTGGGTGACATGGTGACAGTTAGCGCTGTAGCATAGGCAGTGCGTGGGCAGAGCAGTGACAGAGTTAGCAGCACAGCAGCCAGCGCAATGACAGACTGCTAGCAGCTCGACATTTAGTAGGCGCCAACAGCATAGCAGTCAGTCAGTGGAGTGAAAGGTAAGCAAGGTAAGCAAGGTAAGCAACCATTGAAATAGACAGAGAGCGAGCAAGCACAAAAGCCAGATAGAGGAACTCAGTACCAGAGCAGCAGGACAGGGTGGTTAAGGTGAACACCTCAAAGTAGGAGGAATCTGCTCATTGGGAAGACAGCCGCTTATAAAGGGAAAGAAAATGTAGATTTTTATTTATCCAGGCAAGTAAGTTAAGAACAAATTGTTATCTACAATGACGGCCTACCCCAGCCAAACCCTAACCCAGACGACGCTGGGACAATTGTGTGCCCCCCTATGGGACTCCCAATCACAGCTGGTTGTGATACAGTCTGGAATCAAACCAGGGTCTCTAGTAATGCCTCTAGCACTGAGATGCAGTGCCTTAGACCGCTCCGCCACTTGGGATCCCCTCCCCCAAATGACATAGCGCCAAGACATAAAATGGCCACAAAATGATTGATATTCAAGGCACAGCTTGTGTTCAGAAATGTAATTGAACAAGCTTCATTTACATTTTTAATTGCCATTTTCTCATGCTGAGATCCATCGGCCTCCAGCATTGGAGAGGGCTTGTTCCAATAATACCTCCCACCCTGCACCCTGCAGCTGCTGCTGTGCTTACGTCATAGGGGCTGTCCATGGCGACAGTGGTGGGCCCCAGGGCCACTGAGGCTGAGATTAGCAATCATGTCCCTAGGGGAGGTGGCTCCGCTCTGGGCTGTCCCTGAGCCGTGTCCCCCCTTCCACCACCCTCCACAGCCCTGCCACCCCTCTGCACTTGTTGGCCCTCTCTTTGTCCAGAGGCATTGCTGACACGGGAAACGAACATGACCACCTGGCTCATGAAACATTCCTTTCATCTCCCAGTGGAAATAGCTCCAGTGCTCTGGGCCTCTATTGTTACTGTATGGAAGCTTGCTTAGTGTTTATTTCTCCATATAGAGGCTGGGGCTAAAATTACAAAGGGGGCCAGAGCAGGGAGTTATGAACATGTGGTGGAAAAAGGGATCATAACATTAATGTAATTGGTTGTGGAGATGTAGACATACGCAGACATGTACATACAGCAGATCTTAACATTAGTGCCACCATGATGACACTTCCAACACATGCTGTGGAGGATTTCCATATCAGATGTTCTATATCCTCAACATCAATTGGTTGTTGTGTTTTTAGTGAGCAGCAACATTTCTTCCAGTGGAAAAACACTCAAGTGCAAAGTGGTATGGCTCACTGCCTGGAATAAATAGTAGTATAGACAGACTGTGGGTGTGCTTTGAAAGAAATGTAGGCTGGGAAATGGAGTTTATGATTAACCGTGTTATCCATGTTATGACCATGTCTAAGCGCACACCAGGCTGGGTTTTCACACATTACTAGAGAAATGATAACACTAGAGGAAGTACCAGGTGTGGTCAGAGGCTCTGAGACAATCATGTCTCGGAGCTCTAAATCAAATCACATTTTATTTGTCTCATACACGTGTTTAGCAGATGTTATTGTGGGTGTAGCGAAATGCTTGTCTACGGAAAATTCCTTCGACCTCATGACTTGGTTTTTGCTCTGACATGCACTGTCAATTGTGGGACCTTATATAGACAGGTGTGTGCCTTTCCAAATCATGTACAATCAATTGAATTTACCACAGGTGGACTCCAATTAAGTTGTAGAAACATCTCAAGGATGAGCAATGGAAACAGGATGCACCTGAGCAAAATGTAGAGTCTGAAAGCAAAGGGTCTGAATACTTATGTAAATAAGGTATCTGTTTTTTATTTGTAATACATTTGCCAACATTTCTAAAAACCTGTTTTCACTTAGTCATTATGGGGTATTGCGTGTAGATTGATGAGGAACATATTTAATTTAATCATTTTTAGAATAAGGCTGTAACGTAAAAAAATATGGAAAAAGGGAAAGGGTCTGAATACTTTCCAAATGCACTGTATATGAGATGATCAATAGCCCAAAACAATGAGATCATCTCTTGATGATATATTCATTACAATCGACATGATTTGTTTCCCCTGAAGAGAAATGTCTGATTCACTCTAGGGCAGGGGCACCCCCCGAACAGTATTGTCTGATTCACTCTAGGGCAGGGGCACCCCCCGAACAGTATTGTCTGATTCACTCTAGGGCAGGGGCACCCCGAACAGTATTGGCTGATTCACTCTAGGGCAGGGGCACCCCGAACAGTATTGGCTGATTCACTCTAGGGCAGGGGCACCCCGAACAGTATTGGCTGATTCACTCTAGGGCAGGGGCACCCCGAACAGTATTGTCTGATTCACTCTAGGGCAGGGGCACCCCGAACAGTATTGTCTGATTCACTCTAGGGCAGGGGCACCCCGAACAGTATTGTCTGATTCACTCTAGGGCAGGGGCACCCCGAACAGTATTGGCTGATTCACTTCGGCACTACATTGTGAATCAGGCACGTCCACTACCCATCTACCCGCTCTCTTGTAATCTCCTCTACTCCCACCTTTTCTGTTCCTCTGGGCTTTCTCTCTGTGAGCTGTAAAGGGATTGAAGACAGATGATTGTGTTTTAATACATCAGTAAATTAGCCTCCCACTTGTGGCTTGAGTGTTCCTGTCAGACAAATATCCCATTAATCTCTTCACACCGTGTGTGTGTGTGTGTGCGCGCGTGCACGCTTGTGTGTGAAGCCATTTAGCACTATAAAAAAACTGTCCGAATTGAGTCATCAAAGAAGCCTTTACTGTAGGCCACTGTAGTAATCAATGGAACGCTCACCGCTCAACCTATGTTGATTCACAGTTTAAAGGCAAAGCTGTAAGTGTAGGACTTGGCAATGGTATCAGTAACTCCAGATGTAAAGTCAGTCATTTGAGCTGGCTGAGGCGTCAAAGGAGTTACATTAACATTATGTAATAGCCGGTCAGTTTACCAATGATGATCTCCCACACAACCCTGTCCACAGGAACCCTTAGGTCTACTGTGTCGATGGGAAAGGGGGAACTAACATACGAGTGTCTGTTTCTCCCCAGAGACGGACGTGTTTGGGAAGCCCCCCTGCTACGAGGAGGCTGTTCTGATGGAGGACCCCCCTCCCCCCTACTGTGAGGTGCTGGCTGACAGCCGGGGGGGCACCTACACCAAGCCCACCCCCCAGACCTCCAGGCTGGAGCAGCAGGAGCCTGAGACCTCCAAGACTCCCCCTGTCACAGTGTTCTCTGAGCGGGGCTACTCCTCCTTGATCCGCCTGCCCACCGCCCGACGCTGGGACTCCCTGGGTCACCTGCTCTCCACAATGGACCTCAACCACAACACCCTCCCCACGGAGCCCCTCTCTCTGCAGGCCCAGGCTACCGTCACCATACCCCGCGAAGGCCGGACTCACACACACCCAGAGCTGGGGCTGAGAAGTATCCATGGGCTCAGGGGGCTAGAGCAGAGCTGTGGCTTTCCCACAGCCTTCCCTCTGCTGGGTCGCAGTACAGCCGTGTAGGCCTGACTAACCCTCCTGGAGGTGGGGGTCAGACTGGAGCTAAGGACACTTGGTTGAGGTGGAGAAGCGTTGGGTTGGGTTTGAGGAGTTGCATCTGGGTGGTAGAGTTGGACTGATGATGAAGGGGATAGACGAGAAATATCCTTCAGACTCCCAGCAGCCAGAGGTGTTGACAGAGTGAGATGGGACACCCTTTCTAAAGATGGTCCCTCTTCCCAGCCTTCCTCTCATCCTCCCTCCATTATCTGGCTCTCTCTCTACCTCCAATTCTTTCTATTCTCTTTATCTCTTTAGTTGGATTGATCTCTCTATTCTCTGCAGCATTGCAGCCTGATGCAGAGCAGCTATTATATGAGTCTGCTGTTGCCATAGCTCCCTGGAACTGTCTGTTGCCCATGACACCTTGGGCCCCTAGTGACCTCTCCTCCTCGTCGAGTTTCTAAAGACATTTTCATAGGCTTTCTTTGTATGACTGCAGGTTGAAAGAGGGGGAAAACATGCCAAGCTCTGTGTTGCTGTTTCTCTTGATGTATAGTATGTATAGTGAAGGACCAAGAAAGACATGTTGGTGCATTCAGCCCAAGTAACTATCGCCCTGCTCGGAGCATTGCAATGTGCAATGGAAACTTTGTTTTGTATTGAAAAAGCTCTTCTTCAGCATTACTGTCATATCTTCAAGATGTTATGAAGTGGACTATGAATATCAATTTGATAACCCCCAGCTGGGTATTGTTGCTCCTCAGTGTACAGCGACTGCGTGTGTGCATATGTGTGTGCCTGCGTGTGTCTGTCTGTGTGTGTGTGTGTATGTGGTTGCTATCTTTCCACGAGGGAAGTGTTTTATCAAGATTGTGATTGTGAATCCATTTCTTTCTTTCTCTCCCTCCGTCATTATCCCTCTGTCTTCCTCTCAAGCTACTCATCAGGCTAGATGTGACTGTGAGACACTCTCCTTCACATTGCCATGGGGGTGCTACAATACATATAGCAGACACCATCACAAAAAATGTAATCTGTCATGGTAGAAAAACAAAGCTATCACCATGCACCAAGCAATTGCAGAGATGGGATTTCTGTTCCTTTTCCTGATTTAAAAAAAAGTTTATTCAGCTATGAAATACTTTTGCAGAGGGAAATTAATCTATCCAATCCTGACCTCCCTTACTACCCCGGTAAGCCTATTAGGAACAGTGTTACCACCAAGGTCCACCGCATTGTTATTAGCTGTTATGTAACCCAATTCAATCACATTACATAATCCACTGAAATTAATGGAGTATTTGATGGCCTGGGCTTACTTGGCAGTACTGAGATACTTGGACAAATTAGGAAGCTTGTCAGTGCAAAGCTGAGGTGCTGTCCTCAAGGAGCTTATATAAATGTAGAGATAGGGAACATACAGTACCCAATGCCAGGAGAGAGAGAGATGAGAGGGAGAGAGAGAATGAGAGAACTACTTGAGGCTATTCCTGCAGATAGAGATAATGTTATTACTGAGAGGTAAAAAGTTTTTCAGTTTGAATCTATACAGACAATGTCACAGTTTGTCCTTGGTTCTATTGCAATATTATGGTAGTTTGTTGTTCTGTGTAACATAGCATTGAGACGGTCCATTAAGTTTATTTCGGATGCTGATATTTAAGATATTTTTTACCAAAAGTATAGTCTACAGCAGGTATTCCCAAACTGGGGCAATGTTGTCGGGGGTACGCCAAATAAAAATGTGATTCGCATTCTATTTAAATACATTTAAAAAAGACAATTTTCTTCACATTTTCAAACAGTCCATTTATATTTTCCAACTTGGCTATATATTTGGGTGAGTTTTTTTATTTTTTTTATCGCCTGAGTAGCCTCGTTACACTGTCAAAAATAAAATTTAACCATCTAGTGTTAAGCGAAATAACAACACAATGTCAAATACAGGTAGCCTAGTCAAATAATTAACATCTAATCACATTAACCATTACTCTCTCCCGGAAATTCCACTAACAGTCCGTATGTAGCCAAACGTAGCTGCTGCTCATTCCGTTTGCTCGAAAATGTATAAATGGTTAAAAAAAGTAAGGCTTCCACAAGCACATCCAATGCTAGCGTCAGTCATTCTACATTTTGTTGTTAGCCCATCTAGCATGGACACTGACAGTTGTGAATCTGATGCAGCCGAAGAGCTACTGTCCCCTTACCCGGGAAAGCACCGAACAACAGTTGGACGTTGGACCATCAAAGAGGTGCAAATATGATGAGAACTACATTGATTTGGGGTTCACTTATATTGAGAGTAGCCACAGTGGGTTATATGTGCAAAAGTACTATCTCACAACTCGATTAAACCTTCACTCTTGCGCAGACATTAAGAAACAAAACATGCCAATTTTAAAAATAAGCCACAGGAGTTTTTTGAGCGAGAATTAAGATGACTTTTAAGTAGTAAGACATGTATAAAAGCAACAGATACCATTAATAAGAAGGGGCTAGAAGCATCTTAAATGGTGAGCTACCGAGTGGCTAGGACAGGCAAGCCCCATACTATTGTGGAAGACTTAATTCTTCCTGCTGCCGCAGATATGGCTGGGACAATTCTGGGGGAAAAGGCCCAAAAAACTATAGAGACAAGGTCTTCATCAAACAACACTGTTTCACGACACATCAGTGACATGGCAGGAGATGTTCTGAAATAATTACTGCTTTGCATACAAACCAGTGAATTCTATGCATTACAGCTGGATGAGTCAACAGACGTGGCGGGCCTGGCACAGCTCCTGGTATGTGTCCGTTACGTTTATGGGGGTTCAATAAAGGAAGATATCCTCTTCTGCCAACCACTGTAAATCAGGACAACAGGAGAGGATATTCTTAAAGTACTGGACAGCTTTGTGACACAAATGGACTTTGGTGGTCGAGATGTGTATCTGTAATGATGGCGCAAAAGCTATGACAGGGAGACATAGTGGAGTGGTAATGCGCGTGCAAACAGTGGCTCCCATCGCCACTTGGATACAATGCAGCATCCACCGAGAGGCTCTTGCTGCCAAGGGAATGCCTGACAGCTTGAAATACGTTTTGGACACTACAGTGAAAATGGTTAACTTTGTTTAAGCAAGGCCCCTGAACTCTTATGTATTTTCTGCAATTATATGGGCAGCGACCATATAACGCTTTTACAACATACAGAAGTGCACTGGTTATCAAGGGGCAAACTATTGACACGTTTTTTTGAATTGAGAGACAAGCTTAAAGTTTTCTTTACTGACCATAATTTTCACTTGTCTGACCACTTGCATTCTCACAGGACTGGCCTATCTAGGTGATGTTTTTTCTCGCCTGAATGATCTGAATCTAGGATTACAGGAACTTTCCGCAACTATAATCAATGTGCGGGACAAAATTGAGGCTATGATTAAGAAGTTGGAGCTCTTCTCTGTCTGCATTAACAAGGACAACACACAGGTCTTTCCATCATTGTATGATTTTTTGTGTGCAAATGAACTCAAGTTTACAGACAATGTCAAATTTGATATAGCGAAGCACCTGAGTGAGTTAGGTGCACAATTACGCAGGTACTTTCCCGAAATGGATGACACAAACAACTAGATTCATTATCCCTTTCATGCCCTGCCTCCAGTCCACTTACCGATATCTGAACAAGAGAGCCTCATCGAAAATGCAACAAGCGGTTCTGTGAAAATTGAATAGAATCAGAAGCCACTGCCAGATTTCTGGATTGGACTGCACTCAGAGTATTCTGCCTTGGCAAATCACACTGTTAAGACATTAATGCCCTTTGCAACCATGTACATGTGAGATTGGCTTTTCGGCCCTCACTAGCATGAAAACTAAATACAGGCACAGACTATGTGTGGAAAAAGCCTGAGACTCTCTCCAATACAATCCAACATTGCAGAGTTATGTGCATCCTTTCAAGCACACCCTTCTCATTAACCTGTGGTGAGTTATAAAACCTTATATGTTCATAAAAAATTGTGAATATGTCAGATGGCTAAGTAAAGAGCAAAATGATTAATTATTATTATATTATTATTTGTGCCCTGGTCCTATAAGAGCTCTTTGTCACTTCCTATGAGCCGTGTTGTGACAAACTCACACTCATTCTTATGTTTAATAAATGTATCGTATAGTGTGTGTATCAGGCTTACAATGATGACAAAAAACAACGTTTGAGATTGCGCTGACCCTGGTTCTATATAGAAAATTGCATTGAGACAACCATTTGAAGAACTTACAGGCTTTTCTTTTTCAGAACAATCAAAACAAACAAGTGAAGCTGATTATCATGGCTCCTGAATGTACTAATTCATGTTTTAAGTGTAACTGAAAATGAACACTATTTAATTTGATGTGTTTCTATCCATGCTTGAAGTAATGTTGAATATTATTTTGACAAAGGTTTTGTCTGTTTAATCACACAACTTGTCACATACAGTACTCTTGATTAACTGACAATTGCCTCCCTGAGTTGTCATGCATTGATTCCAGTTTATTTCATTGTACCACGGTTGTTTTGTTTGTGCTGTTTTTATGTTCTGTCTTTCCTCTCCCCCGCAACAGGAGAAGGAAAAGACAGAGGTGTATGCCACTGTCCTCCATCCTCCAGTGGCATACGTGTTGCTAGGTAACCACCAGGCCAGAGCACTAGCTAGAGTCTGTTTAGAATGCAAGGGAACATCAGCTGTGTGGCCAGTCAGAGCATACTCATTCAGAGCACATTGGGGATGGTGCACATGGCTAGGATACATGGCCCTTATCTACTAGTGTAGGGCTGGGACTGTCAGTAGTGTCTGACGACTGACATCCACAGGGTTTCCCATCCCAGGGCTCGCTAAACACAGTTGGAACTGGAACTTTCTGTCTAGCTGTCAATGTGACAGCCATTTTGAGGAAATCGATAAAATGCCCTGATGGAGTGGACCGTTCCTGCAATATTGGATTGACATCACTGTGGGAGATCCATAATTTGAGGATATATCCAAATACCATCCAAGGGAGCATATCTGTCCAGATAGGCCAAATCAATCTGTAGCCTAAAGCAGGAAATGGCCATGCTATAGTATGGACTCTCAGTGACTGACATCCCACACATACTGTGAATATACAAACTGTTTTGCTGTGAATGAATGTACATACAACATGTAGCATGCAAAGTATTCGCTATACGTCTGACTGCAGGAGCTGTTCTCTGTTAGTCACTCCTACATCTGTTGCTACTACTGTACTGTATGGATGTGTAAATAATGGCACTCTATTCCCAATATAGTGCACTGCTTTTGATCAGGGCCCATATAGGCATTACGGTGCCTCCCGAAAGTATTCATACCCCTTGACTTATTCCACAATTTGTTATGTTACAGCCTTAATTCAAAACAGAGGAAAGAAATAAAATCTCACCCATCTACACACAATACCCCATGATAATGACAAAGTGAAGACATGTTTTTCGAAATGTATTGAAAATAAAATACAGAAATATCAAATCTACATAAGTATTCAAAACTTTGTAGAAGCAAATTTGGCATCGATTGCAGCTGTGAGTCTGTCTGGGTAAGTCTCTAAGAGCTTTGCACACCTGGATTGTACAATATTTGCACATTATTCCTTAAAATATTCAAGTCAATCATTGCTAGACAGCCATTTTCAAGTCTTGCCATAGCTTTTCAAGCCGATTTAAGTCAGCGCTGTAACTACTGTAGGCTACAAAGTAGTCACAGCTTTATTTGCACATTATAAACATGTCTTCAAGCTCTGTCAAGTTGGTTATTGATCACTGTTAAACAGCCATTTTCAAGTCTTTCCATAGATTTTCAAGCCGATTTAAGTCAAAAGTGTAACTAAACCACTCGGGAACATTCAATGTCGTCTTGGTAAGAAACTCCGGTATTTATTTGGCCTTGTGTTTTAGGTTATTGTCTCGCTAAAATGTGAATTTATCTCCCACTGTCTGTTGGAAAGCAGACTGACAGGTTTTCCTCTAGGATTTTGCCTGTGCTTAGCTCTATTTAGTTAATTTTTATTTTTGAAAAACTCCCTAGTCATTGCCATTGACAAGCATACCCATAACATGATGCAACCACCATGCTTGAAAATATGAAGACTGGTACTCAGTGATGTGTTGTGTTGGATTTGCTCCAAACATAATGCTTTGTATTCAGGACATAAAGTTCATTTCTTTGCCACATTTATATTGTTTTACTTTAGTGCCTTGCAAACAAGATGCATATTTTGTAATATTTTTATTCTGTACAGGCTTCCTTCTTTTCAGTTTGTCATTTAGGTTGGTATTGTGGAGTAACTACAATGTTGTTGATCCATCCTCAGTTTTCTCCTATCACAGCCGTGAAACTCTGTAACTGTTTTAAAGACACCATTGACCTCATGGTGAAATAACTGAGTGGTTTCCTTCATCCCGGCAACTGAGTTAGGAAGGATGCCTGTATCATTGTAGTGACTGGGTATATTAACTTTTTCACCATTCTCAAAGTGATATTCAATGTCTGCTTTTTAAAAATCCATCTACCAATAGGTGCCCTTTTTTGCGTGGCATTGTCACGCCCTGACCATAGTTTGCTTTGTATGTTTATATGTTTTGTTTGATCAGGGTGTGATCTGAGTGGGCATTCTATGTTGTATGTCTAGTTTGTCTGTTTCTGTGTTTGGCCTGATATGGTTCTCAATCAGAGGCAGGTGTTAGTCGTTGTCTCTGATTGGGAACCATATTTAGGTAGCCTGTTTTGTCATTGTGGGTTGTGGGTGATTGTCTAAGTGTAGTGTTTTTGTGTCAGCACTATTATTCATTAGCTTCACGTTCGTTGTTTGTTATTTTTGTATAGTTTCGTTAAGCATTCTCTGTGTTAATAAATATCAAGATGAACACTTACCACGCTGCATATTGGTCCGCCGATCCTTCAAACTTCTCCTCCTCAGATGAGGAGGACGACGAGCGTGACAGGCATTGGAAAAACCTCGCTGGTCTTTGTAGCTGAATCTGTGTTTGAAAGTCACTGCTCAACTGAGGTACCTTACAGATAATTGTAGGTATGAGGTTGTATCGATGTGCACTGAGAGTCGGGAAGCAAGTTCAGGGAGTGAGTGTTTTAATCAAATAAATGTAACATAATACAAAACAAGAAACACTAACAGCACACAGACATGAAACAGAAACAATGATGCCTGGGGAAAGAACCAAAGGGAGTGACATATAAAGGGAAGGTAATCAGGGAAGTGATGTAGTCCAGGTGAGTCAGACGACGCACAGGTGCGCGTAACGATAGTGACAGGTGTGCGCCATAAAGAGCAGCCTGGTGACCTAGAAGCCGGAGAGGGAGCACACGTGACAGAGGTACAGAGATGTAGGTAGTTATTCAAAAATCATGTTAAACACTATTATTGCACACAGTGTGAGTCCATGCAACTTATGTGACTTGTTAAACAAATTAATTGAATATTTATTGACAAATGTTTTATTAATTTGTAGGAATTTCTAAAAGCACAATTCCACTTTGACATTATGGGGCATTGTGTGTAGGCCAGTGACACAGCAGCTCAGTTGAATCCATTTTAAATTCAGGCTATAACACAACAAAATGTGGATGAAGTCAAGGGGTGTGAATACTTTTTGAAGGCATAGGGGGCCTTTGGGATGCAGCCTATGTGTTCCATGTATACCTGTGAGGAGAAAGGGTCTTTACAGAACATTTCACATTTTAGCGGATGCTCTTATCCAGAGAAATGTACAGTAGTGAGTGCATACAATTTCATACTGGTCCCCTGTGGGAATCAATCCCACAACCCTGGCATTGCTAGCACCGTGTTCTGCCAACTGAGCCACACAGGACCATACCTGGATTATTACTAAGTCAACAGTGCCAACATCTCTTGAATAAAATGCAGTTGAATAAAATATAGATTAAAACAAACATGACAAGTGGCAGTGACAGACTTTTAAGGTTGTTGGATGTTTTGTGTTCATTTCTGCTTTGAATGACTGAGATATTTTTTTGCAGAGAAAGCTTTGAAATGCATCAGTGAGCGGCCTGGAGCAATCCAGTACTTCAAGATGATAAATGATATGATCAATATAAAAAGTGCACTTCTACCCTACAATATAATGATATGAGATTCTCTGACCAAGATGGCTGTCATTTTAGTCATGTTGCCAGGATGTCAATGTTCATTTTAGTGTTCTATTTAACTCTATGATGCTAGCACTTCATCATACTATTGAAGTATTCAAGGATGCATTAGATTGGGGTGATACAGCCAAAAGAAAAAGCTGTCAAATCAAAAACACTCTGAAGTCATCATTTGGAGGTTTTTAAGTCTTTTATTAACATACATCAGCACTTAGCATGTCACAAAAGATCTTGTGCTTATTTAAAAAACAGAGCGTGTGAGAAGCGGATGGAAAAGAGGGAAGATAAATAAAATATATTTTAAATGAAAAGAGAGATAAGACAAGGAACAGCTAAGCCTTGCTTTGGGGCAAAGAGGGGTAGTAGTAGTAGAGTAGTAGTAGTAGTCTCCTAGTAGTGTGATCGGGAGAGAATAATAATTACTACCCAGGAGGTTATCAGGGTGAAGAAGTATACATTGAAATCATGTAGAAAGGGTGTCAGTTATTGCTAAAGATGCAGGTTGGTCGGCTCTTACTAAGCATTCTTTGATTCTCATATACAGAAAAAGGCTGGTAGGGATATGGAATCACATTTCGCTTCAAAGAAACTTTATTTAAACATCTCATTCAATCCCACAACAAGCCTAAATTCAAAGTGTCATAATCATAAGGGCCACAATGACAAAGTGTTAGACGTTCATTAGTTGTAGTTGTGTATTTCTAAAAAACAAACGCTATTTACAGGACAAAATACTAGATTGGTTAATTTTCTTATTGCTTGTTGGTTCCCACTCAGAATTCTGTGGTAAGAGCACATAGCTATAACAACATATAGCTGCTATAGAAGTGTTCTATATCTATGGGTAAGAATATAGAATCAGATCTAAGGAGTGGCATCTCAGGAATGAAACTATAACCTTGAAAAGTAATGATAAGAAACCTCCTGTAGATGAAATAATGGAAGACTGGTCTATAAGCCATGTGGAGAGGGATGCATCAAGAAGCTAGAACCTGTTTCTAAACATTAGAGCAATAATACCGTTTAAAACCAGGCTTGATGATCAAAAGCATTTAGAAGAGCACCTGGCAAAACTAATCCACCGGAATGGTTCTCATTTAGACTGTTAACAGTGAAATCAGAAACGAGATAACTGGGTGAGAGAATGATATCTGTGCAAAAACAACACAGAGGTAGTCCAACAATAGAATTACAATAGTATACAAAACGGTGCTGAGGCCATCTAGGGACGTGCATGTGAACTACATAATTTTAAAAGAAGGACAAGGGAAATAAATACACATGGAAAGCAAAAGGGTGCATTTGTGTCATTTACTGCAAAGAAGGTGTAGTGTTACAAAGCAGAGACTACTGCAGCAGCTCTAGAAGACACACTGTTCCGTTCATAGTGCCACAATGTGTGATGAACGTCCTCATTCCCATCTGAGTGCTCTAGATACAGTCATTGCCTAGACAAAACAAGAGACTACCGCTATTGCCATGATTCAAAGATCCTGAATGTCAATTTATAGAACACTTCTAATAGGTAGAAAAATCATACTTATTTTCCCCATGTCAGATTTTCTGCTGGGAGAGATGCCAACCAACACAACGATAACAAACTACAATAGATATTCCTTTTCAAAGTGACTTGGTACAGCACAAAACAAGTATTTCGTTATACCTCCCTTGAATGTATCAGGGTTTTACTATGGGGTAGTACAATGGTACTGCTATCCCAGCCTGTAGTCTGATGTTCGCCACGCCTTTATCTGCCCCCACCCTCCCATTGCCCCATGGCCAAACTGAAACATCAAAGACTACAGGATTACACTAGGCACCACTCCTCTCTGATCCCCAACTACTGTAGCTACCCAGAACGAGGGAGAACGGAGGGGGAGGGTTGCTATACATTCTAATAGGCTACCTGTCTGGTACAGGGTGTTTAGTCTGCTGTAGAAGACACATACATTCTCAAGAAAGTATTCCCCACTCCCCACTATTTACTCTGCATAGCAAAAAAAGGAGAAATCAAAGAAAAAGAAAAAAACACAAAACCAAGAGCTCATTATTAACGCATTAGCATCTTTAACAATAACTCAAAAACCTTTTCATGTGGCTAACATCAGTTTTTTCCCCTTCTAGAATATTATACCGATTTTTTTTATGCAAGACTTGTTGTTGTTATTATTACTTTAAAAAAAAGTCTGTTTGGTTGTTGATGATGCGTTGTTTCTGCTTTCCACCGCCGGACCGGACTACTTCGCCATGGTCTAGTCGCTGTCTTCCATTACAGGGTCTGTGTCCCAGCATGTGATGTCAATCTCTGTACACACGCACAGGGCATAGATAAACATCCATAAATCCACTTGGTCAATGTTTGAAAAAACAAACACACACACAAACTTTAATCTTTTTATCTAGGGTGTCTTACAATATGTCAAATAAATGGGCAGAAACAACCACATACTATAACAATCAGCAGCATAAGTCAGACTGTCTTCAAAAATA
The DNA here is from genome assembly GCF_029448725.1 of Salvelinus fontinalis. Taxonomy (NCBI): domain Eukaryota; kingdom Metazoa; phylum Chordata; class Actinopteri; order Salmoniformes; family Salmonidae; genus Salvelinus; species Salvelinus fontinalis. The sequence continues at coordinate 27,740,091 of NC_074677.1, forward strand.
AGTGTGACAGCAGTTCTTGAATAAAATAGTAACAACATGATTAGCCAAGCTGGTGATTGTTAAGGTACCATTTGTAAAGGGTTTATAAAGAGTTTATAATGATGTCGTTAATGGTTATTAAATTACTTGTAAATGCACTATAAACCATTCATTAATGGGTTATAACGCATTGGTCAAAATAGTGCGATGTTGACCATTGGTCTGAAAACCAACCTTTTCTGTTCCTGGAGAGCACTAATGCATCACACCCAAGAGGGAGAAAATAACTATTGTTTAACTGTGCAACCATTGAAAATAAGGTTGCATGATTATACACAAGGGTGCATATTATAAGTGCATTTGTAAACGGATAATAACAGAAGGTAAATATTGGCTCACTTTTTGGTAAGCACTGACCAGTTAATTGCTCTATTTAGACCAAAGCGATATAAGTGTTTATTAATGGTTTATAATGCATTTAGAAATGATTAAATAACCCTCAATGATGTGATTATAAACTATTCAAACACTTTACAAATGGTACCTTATTTTACAGTGTTACTACTTTTTCAAATATTGATGTATTTCCAACAGAATAATCCTCACAGCTTTCAGGCAAACAGGTTATTTTGATGTTTAATCCTGACATGACACGCTTTCTCTCTCTCTCTCTTGCTCTCCTTCTCTCACCTGGTGGCTTGTTATAAAACACTGATGTTGGGGTCATTTTAGCAGAGCATTTCTCCTCCTCCTGCGATTGGCTGAAGTAACCCTCGTTCGCCTGCACAGACAGACAGGCAGGAAGGCAGGCAGGCAGAAACATTAGTTGATAACAGTATTGTTTCTATGCATGGAGACATATAGACACACTATGCTACTGCTGCAGTGCCTTCAGAAAGTAATCACACCCTTAGACTTTTTTCACATTTTGTTGTGTGACAAAGTGGGATTACAATTTATTTAATTGTCATTTTTAGTCAACAATCTACACAATACTCTAATGTCAAAGTAGAATATATATATATATATATTCTTTTGATTAAAATAAAAATACTAATATATCTTAATTTGAAAAGTATTCAACCCCGAGTCAATACAGTCACCTTTAGCAGTGATTACAGCTGATTACAGTCTTTCTGAGTAAGTCTCTAAGAGCTTTTCACACGTGGATTGTACAATATTTGCACATTATTCTTAAAAAATGTCTTCAAGCTCTGTCAAGTTGGTTTTTGATCACTGCTAAACAGCCATTTTCAAGTCTTTCCATAGATTTTCAAGCCAATTTAAGTCAAAAGTGTAACTTAGCCACAAGGGAACATACAATGTCGTCTTGGTAAGAAACTCCGGTATATATTTGGCCTTGTGTTTAAGGAAACTATCCTGCTGAAAGCTGAATTTGTCTACCAGTATCTGTTGGAAAGCAGACTGAAACAGGTTTTCCTCTAGTATTTTGCCTGTGCTTAGCACTATTCAGTTTATTTTTATCCTAAAAAACTCCCTAGTCCTTGCCGATGACGAGCATACCCATAACATGATGCAGCCATCCCCATGCTTAAAAATATGAAGAGGCGTACTCAGCGATGTGTTGGATTTGCCCCAAACATAACACCTTTTATCCAATAATTGTGTTGTTTTTTAAAAATCTTTGCCACATTTTTGCAGTATTACTTTAGTGTCTCATTGCAAACTGCATGCATGTTTTGGAATATTTTTTATTATGTACAGGCTTCCTTCTTTTCACTCTATTTATGTTGGTATTGTAGTGTGACTACAATGTTGTTGATCCATCCCCAGTTATCTCCTATCACAGCCATTAAACTCTAACTGTTTTAAAATCACCATTAGCCTCATGGTGAAATCCCTGAGTGGTTTCCTTCCTCTCCGGCAACTGCGTTGGGAAGGGCGCCTGTAGCTTTGCAGTGACTGGATGTATTGATACACCATCCATTACTAACGGCACCATGCTCAAAGGGATATCCAATGTGTGCTCTTTCTCTTTGCGAACCATTGGAAAAGCTCCCTGGTCTTTGTGGTTGAATCTCTGCTTAAAATTCACTGCTTGACTGAGGGACCTTACAGATAATTCACCCCCGCACATTGACTGGGTTCCGGTACTCACTGTACATAGCCTCGTTATTGTTATGTAAATGTATTGTGTTACTTTTTGATTGATTTGATTTATTTTACTATATCTACTAAATATTTTATGAACTCTATTTCTTGAACTGCATTGTTGGTTAAGGGCTTGTAAGTAAGAATTTCACTGTAAGGTCTACACTTTATTTTATTCGGCGCATGTGACATTTTTTCTTTTATTTGTATGTGTAGGGCACAAATATGGCGTACTCATTTAAAAATCATATTAAACACTATTATTGCACACAGAGTGATTCCATGCAACTTTGTATATGACTTGTTAAGCACATTTATACTCCTGAACTTATTTAAGCTTGCCATAACAAAGGCGTTTAATATTTATTGATTGAAGACATTCATTTTTAATTAATTTGTAAACATTTCAAAAAACAAAATTACAATTTGACATTATGGGGTGTTGTGTGTAGATCACAAAAATCTAAATTTGATCAATTTTAAATTCAGTCTTTAAAGACATCAACATGTGGAAAAGGTCAAGGGGTGTGAATACTTTCTGAAGGCACTGTATATCACCGAGCCACTCTGTCCAAACAAATGCTACATGTACAGTACAGCCAAGGTTATCTGGGTTCAATTTGTACCATAGATCATTCAGTACTATACTATCTGCTAATGTGTTGTTCATCTTTGTTCCAGATCAGGAACACAGAACAAACTTCCATCCTCTCTCTCCCAGGTAACCAGTGGCACCCACTAGTGCTGATGTAGAATGCATTTACTGCCATCTTGTGGCACATAATGTAATACTTATTATTTTATAAGGCATGATACAATACAGATAGTGCAGACAACATACCTTTGTTGTTGTGCAGCTGAGAAATTACATGCTGTATTGCTGTATTGGCAAAACGTCAACTTAATGGCATAAGTATAAGGGCAACTCCATGCATGTAAAGTACTGCCAAGTAATTTTGCTCAATATACTGTAATATGAGATAACATGACTACTGCTCCTCTCCTGACCTGAGTCCCTTCTTTGAGCAGGGTCTCCCCGTTGGTCATCAGCTGAGTATCATCTGAAGCGTGCTGCAGTGCTTGCTGGTAGCTCAGGGTCATATCGTGGGTCCCGGCCACATCCACTAGGCTGGAGGGCTCTTCCTCGACCCCCTCAGGACCCCCCGGGCAGAATGGTACATCCCCCATCTCGTCAAAGCTCAGCAGGGGCTGGGGTTGCCCTCCAGGGTGTGGGGCCTGAGAGGGGGCGATGCCGGTTGCAGGGCTGCTGTCCCATATCTCCACCAGGGGGTCTGCGGCGGTGGGGGCAGGCAGGGGCCTGAAGCCGGAGAAAGGGTCATAGTCGTCCGGGGTAGAAGATGGGGGTTTGGAGTCTGTGCGGGTCTGGGGTGCCACGCTCTGAATGGGCTTGGTGTGGGTGGAGTCCTGGACTGGGCCTGGCTGTTGCTTGGGCTCACCTGGAGGGGAGGAAGGTAGAGAGAGAGGGAGGGGGACTGTTATTGATAACAGTCAAAACTTGTTATCAATAAGACCTGATAGGACACAAAGCGAAACAGTCAAAAGATCATCAGTATGCCCTGTTATTCTAGTCACACAGTTCACAGATTATGAACTCCACTTACACATCGTTGCCGCAATAGAAAGACCACACTGTTTATTGATGCTCTTACAGTATACCTACAGTCCAAGATCTCTTAGGTCCACAACATAGCTTTAACTTCAGACAACACCACATGGACTCCTACACAGTGATACCCTTGTGTTGTGTTCCTGTTACACTCATTGGTGTTCAGGTGGTGTACTTTAACACTGTCCACAGTACCAGAGTGCCACTGGGGACTAGAGACATGAGCAAGGGAAGCCCAGCAATCTATGAAGGCAAATTAGGCCTGGGAAAATACACACAGTCCCAGGTTGTGTGTGTGTGCATGCGTGTCAATGGCATAGCACACACCGCCGCAGCCCACGCACGACAGGGGACCAATGAGCTTTGGAGGCCCCCAAATGTTACATTTAATTTTGTTTTAGAGTCCTAAATTAACTGAGGAAAAACTAAATTGCTACTGTGTAAACAGTGGCTTGCGAAAGTATGCACCCCCTTGGCATTTTTCCTATTTTGTTGCCTTACAACCTGGAATTAAAATCGATTTCTTTTGGGGGGGGGGGGGGGGGGGGGTTGTATCATTTGATTTACACAACATGCCTACCACTTTGAAGATGCAAGATATTTTTTATTGTGAAACAAACAAGAAATAAGACAAAAAAACTTTGTAGAGCCACCTTTTGCAGCAATTACAGCTGATGTATCTTGGGGTATATGTCTCTATTAGCTTGGCACATCTAGCCACTGGGATTTTTGCCCATTCTTCAAGGCAAAACTGCTCCAGCTCATTCAAGTTGGATGGGTTCCGCTGGTGTACAGCAATCTTTAAGGTATACCACAGATTCTCAATTGGATTGAGGTCTGAGCTTTGACTAGGCCATTCCAAGACATTTAAATGTTTTCCCCTTAAACCACTCGAGTGTTGCTTTAGCAGTATGCTTAGGGTCACTGTCCTGCTGGAAGGTGAACCTCCGTCCCAGTCTCAAATCTCTGGAAGACTACAACAGCTTTCCTTCAAGTATTTCCCTGTATTTAGCGCCATCCATCATTCCTTCAATTCTGACCACTTTCCCAGTCCCTGCCGATGAAAAACATCTCCACAGCATGATGCAGCCAAAACCATGCTTCACTGGGATGGTGTTCTCGGGATGATGAAAGGTGTTGGGTTTGCGCCAGACATGATGGCCAAAAAGCTCAATTTTAGTCTCATATGACCAGTGTACCTTCCTCCATATGTTTGGGGAGTCACTCACTTGGCTCTTGGCAAACACCAAACATGTTTGTTTATTCTTTTTTTAAGCAATGGCTTTTTTTCTGACCACTCTTCCATAAAGTCCAGCTCTGTGGAGGGCACGGCTTAAAGTGGTACATACACTTAGGTTGGAGTCATTAAAAGTAGTTTTTCAACCACTCCACACATTTCTTGTTGACAAACAATAGTTTTGGCAAGTCGGTTAGGTTATCTACTTTGTGCATGACACAAGTCATTTTTTCCAGCAATTGTTTACAGACAGATTCTTTCAGTTATAATTCACTGTATCATAATTCCAGTGGGTCAAAAGTTTGCATACACTAAGTTGACTGTGCCTTTAAACAGCTTGGAAAATGATGTCATGGCTTTAGAAGCTTCTGATAGGCTAATTGACATAATTTGAGTCAATTGGAGGTGTACCTGTGGATGTATTTCAAGGCCTACCTTCAAACTCATCATGCTTGACATCATGGGAAAATCCAAAGAAATCAGCCAGGACCTCAGAAAAGAAATTGTAGACCTCAACAAGTCTAGTTCATCCTTGAGAGCAATTTCCAAACGCCTGAAGGTAGCATGTTCATCTGTACAAACAATAGTACGTAAGTATAAACACCATGGGACCACACAGCCGTCATACCGCTCAGGAAGGAGACGCGTTCTGTCTCCTATAGAGATGAACGTACTTTGGTGTGAAAAGTGCAAATCAATCCCAGAACAACAGTACAAAAGTATCTATATCCACAGTAAAACAAGTCCTATATAGAAATAACCTAAAAGGCCGCTCAGCAAGGAAGAAGCCACCGCTTCAAAACGGCCATAAAAAAGCCAGACTACGGTTTACAACTGCACATGGGGACAAAGATCGTGCTTTTTGGAGAAATGTCCTTTGGTCTGATGAAACAAAAATATAACTGTTTGGTCATAATGATCATCGTTATGTTTGGAGGGAAAAGAGGGAGGCATGCAAGCCGAAGAACTGTCACGCCCTGACCATAGAGAGCTGTTTATTCTCTATGGTGGTTGGAGCGTGACAATGACTAGGGTGGGTTATCTAGGTGTTTAATCATCTATGTTGGCCAGGTATGTTTCCCAATCAGAGGCAGCTGTTTATCGTTGTCTCTGATTGGGGATCATATTTAGGCAGCCATTTACCCTTTGTGCTTTGTGGGATCTTGTGTTTGTGTAGCTGCCTGTGAGCAGCCCAGAAGGTCACGTTTCGTTTGTGCTTGTTTGGCGAGTTTCGATTTATTAAAATATGTGGAACTCTACGCACGCTGCGCCTTGGTCCATTCATTATGAAGAGCGCGACAAGAACACCATCCCAACCGTGAAGGACGGGAATGGCAGCATCATGTTGTGGGGGTGCTTTGCTGCAGGAGGAACTGGTGCACTTCACAAAATAGATGGCATCATGAGGCAGGAAAATGATGTGGATATATTGAAGCAACATCTCAAGACATCAGTCAGGAAGTTAAAGCTTGGTCACAAATGGGTCTTCCAGATGGACAATGACTTCATGACAACAAAGTCATTGGAGTGGCCATCACAAAGCCCTGACCTCAATCCCATAGAACATTTGTGGGCAGAACTGAAAAAGCGTGTACGAGCAAGGAGGACTTCAAACCTGACTCAGTAGGATGTTGTTCCTTTACATGGTGTAATAGCTGATACTTTGGTCTATCAAAATGTATATTTCAAATGTTGTTAATATTAAGACAAAATAAAAATGCTTGTGAATGTGTGCCCGCTGTCTTTGTTTGTCTGGGATGAATGATATCCAACAGAGTAAGTGCTCTCAATGACTTTCAATGCTAACATTAGCCATGTACAAAGTAGCCTATAGCAACATAATCAAACAGAATTCAAGGATTTAAGTCCTCATAAGACCCTCAGGCTTACCCCAGTATTACCCAACTCTGCCTAATCTTACCCCACTCATTCCGGCTGTCATCCTCCGCCTCCTGGATGGGTGTGGTGACTATTTTGGGGATTGGCGTTGAGGACGTTCCCATACTGTGATCTAAGCTCCCTTCATCATCGCCATCTGGAGGAATATCAGAAAGTGCACACCATAACAACTTCAAACCATCACCATCATAACATCACAATCCTATCAATCCCAATCAAAATGGCACCAAACAATTAAATCACTAACAGAATGAAAATACTGTACCACCCAACAATCAAATCATCAACACATTCAAAATGTTACCAAACACAGACAAAATGCCACCACAAAATCACATGAACACAATTAAAATAACACCATTGGTCACAATCAGCAGTCAGGCTAGCCTGAACACTACATTCAATTTCACACTGATGACAATGGCGTGGTTATTTGTTTTCAGGATTGACGTGAATGGTGCAACAGCAACTGTAACAGAGTATTTCTGCTAAAGCTCAAATGTAGCTGGGGATGAGATCATGTGACGTAACATCACTGGTGATGGTGAAGCGTGGGTCCTTTCCATCAGGCATTTCAGCAAATACACTACATGACCAAAAGTATGTGGACACGTGCTCGTCGAACATCTCATTCCAAAATCATGGGCATTAATATGGAGTTGGTCCCCCTTTTGCTGCTATAACAGCTTCCACTCTTCTGGGAAGGCTTTCCACTAGATATTGGAACAATGTCTGTGGGGACTTGCTTCCATTAAGCCACAAGAACATTAGTGAGGTCAGGCACTGATGTTTGGCAATTAGGCCTGGCTCGCAGTCTGCGTTCCAATTCATCCCAAAGGTGTTTGATGGGGTTGAGGTCAGGGCTCTGTGGAGGCCAGTCAAGTTCTACCACACCGATCTCAACAAACCATTTCTGTATGGACCTCACTTTGTGCAAGGGGGCGTTGTCATGCTGAAACAGGAAAGGGCCTTCCCCAAACTGTTGCCACAAAGTCGGACTGCCAGATGGTGAAGTGTGATTCATCTCTCCAGAGAACGCGTTTCCACTGCTCCAGAGTCCAACGGCGGCGAGCTTTTCACCACTCCAGCAGACTGTTGGGACTGCGCATGGTGATCTTAGTCTTGTGTGTGGCTGCACGGCCATGGAAACCCATTTCATGAAGCTCCCGACGAACAGTTTTTGTGCTGACGTTGCTTCCAGAGGCAGTTTGGTACTCGGTAGTGAGTGTTGTGACCGAAGACAGGTGATTTTTATGCAATGCGCGCTTCAGCAATTGGCGGTCCTGTTCTGTGAGCTTGTGTGGTCTACCACTTGCTCCTAGACATTTCCACTTCACAATGACTGCACTTACAGTTGACCGGGGCAGCTCTAGCAGGGCAGAAATTTGACAAACTGACTTGTTGGACAGGTGGCATCCTATGACAGTGCAACGTTGAAAGTCACTGAGTTCTTCAGTAAGGCCATTCTACTGCCAATGTTTGTCTTTGGAGTTTGCATGGCTGTGTGCTCGATTTTATACACCTGTCAGCAATGGGTGTGGCTGAAATAGTTGAATCCACTAATTTGAAGGGGTGTCCACATACTTTTGTATATATAGTGTAGAAGTAACACAGTAGAGCAGTAGCAGCAGTAGTGTCAATCCCATGCATGAGCTGCAGCAACAGTTACTCCATATGGGCTATATCAGCTCTCCACTACAATACAGTACATGGACTTCAATAAGTACTGTAGCTAGAACTTGCCCCTAACCACTGATACAGGATCAGATATCCAATGATTATGGTTAGGAATGGTAAATTAATCTGATCTGTGATTTGTGGTTCGGGGAATCTTCAGCACCTCAAGCAATACTACACTCTGATAAAGATCTTCACGGTGATGCTGTTTGTCTGGATTTAAACAGCGAATTCACTTTTGGGTGCAGCAATATTCAGTGCAGGATTCCTTCTGTTTATATGTCTTGACTGATTTAATCCTGCCTCAGTATACATTTTGGGTGTGTGTAAAGTCCAATAAAAGTTCTGGAGGCAGCTGAGGATTCTCTGCTGTCTGTACGTACTTTGCAAAGAATGAGGACACATCTGGATGAGAAACAATGAATATCCACTCTACAAATAAACCCCAGCAAACACATTATACAGTGTAAGAGCTGTCGCTCTCCTCATCCTCAGATGAGGTGAGGAGAGAAGGATCTTCTGACCAAAATGCGGAGTCTGGGAAATATGCCATCTTTATTATAAATTACAACGATGCAGATGGCAACACGAAAACTAAACAAAACACTTTCAAACTACAAAATAACAAAACGACGTAGAACGAAAACCTGAACATAAACTTACATAACTGAAACGTAAACTCACGAACAGGCAACAGACGACATCGAAACAAAACGAACAGCCAAACAGTCCCGTTTGTGAATATACATCGATAACGACACGAAGACATCACAGGAGACAATCACCCACAAACACACAGTGATAATGCCCTACCTAAATATGACTCTTGATTAGAGGAAAATGCAAACCACCTGCCTCTAATCAAGAGCCATACCAGGCAAACCGAAACCAACATAGAAACAGATAACATAGACTGCCCACCCAAAACACATGCCCTGACCATAAACACATAAAAAACAACATAAAACAGGTCAGGACTGTTACAGTACCCCCCCCTCAAGATGCGCACGCCGGGCGCACAAGCACAAAGTCCAGGGGAGGGTCCGGGTGGGCAGTTGACCACGGTGGTGGTTCCGGCTCAGGACGCTGTCCCCATACCACCATAGTCACTCCCCTCTTCTGTCTACCCCCTCTAATGACCACCCTAACACTACCCTCCCCTAAATAAACAGCTAGCACCGGGACAAGGGGCAGCACCGGGACAAGGGGTAGCACCGGGACAAGGGGCAGCACTAGAACAAGGGGCAGCACCGGGACAAGGGGCAGCACCGGGACAAGGGGCAGCACCGGGACAAGGGGCAGCACCGGGACAAGGGGCAGCACCGGGACAAGGGGCAGCACCGGGACAAGGGGCAGCACCGGGACAAGGGGCAGCACCGGGACAAGGGGCAGCACCGGGACAAGGGGCAGCACCGGGACAAGGGGCAACACCGGGACAAGGGGCAGCACCGGGACAAGGGGCAGATCCCAGCTGAAGGACTCTGGCAGGTCCTGTTTGGACGGCTCTGGCAGGTCCATGCAGGCTGACGGCTCTCGACGCTCATGGCAGACTGACGGCTCTCTACGCTCATGGCAGGCTGACGGCTCTCGACGCTCATGGCAGGCTGACGGCTCTCGACGCTCATGGCAGGCTGACGGCTCTCGACGCTCATGGCAGGCTGACGGCTCTCGACGCTCATGGCGCTCTGACGGCTCTGGCTGCTCATGGCTCACTGACGGCTCTGGCTGCTCATGGCTCACTGACGGCTCTGGCTGCTCATGGCTCTCTGACGGCTCTGGCTGCTCATGGCTCTTTGACGGCTCTGGCTGCTCATGGCTCTCTGACGGCTCTGGCTGCTCATGGCTCGCTGGCGGCTCTGGCAGATCCTGTCTGGTTGGCGGCTCTGGCAGATCCTGTCTGGTTGGCGGCTCTGGCAGATCCTGTCTGGTTGGCGGCTCTGGCAGATCCTGTCTGGTTGGCGGCTCTGGCAGATCCTGTCTGGTTGGCGGCTCTGGCAGATCCTGTCTGGCTGACGGCTCTAGCGGCTCCTGTCTGGCTGACGGCTCTAGCGGCTCCTGTCTGGCGGATGGCTCTGTAGGCTCATGGCAGACGGGCGGCTTTGCAGGCTCATGGCAGACGGGCGGCTTTGCAGGCTCATGGCAGACGGATGGCTCAGACGGCGCTGGGGAGACGGATGGCTCAGATGGCGCTGGAGAGACGGATGGCTCAGATGGCGCTGGGGAGACGGATGGCTCAGATGGCGCTGGGGAGACGGATGGCTCAGATGGCGCTGGGGAGACGGATGGCTCAGATGGCGCTGGGGAGACAGATAGCTCTGTAGGGAGGAGAAGGAGAGACAGCCTGGTGCGTGGTCTAGGCACCGGCTGCGCTGGAGAGGAGGAAACAGCAGGAGAGAGAACCCGGAGAGACAGCCTGGTACGGGGGGCTGCCACCGGAGGACTGGTACATGGAGGTGGCACCGGATATACCGGACCGTGAAGGAGGACACGTGCTCTTGAGCACCGAGCCTCCCCAACCCTACCAGGTTGAATGAACCCCGTAGCCCTGCCAGTGCGGCGAGGTGGAATAGCCCGCACTGGGCTATGCAGGCGAACCGGGGACACCACCTGTAAGGCTGGTGCCATGTACACCGGCCCGAGGAGACGTACTGGAGACCAGCTACGTTGGGCCGGCTTCATGGCACCCGGCTCGATGCCCAACCTAGCCCTCCCAGTGCGGCAAGGTGGAATAGCCCGCACTGGGCTAAGCACGCGTACTGGGGACACCGTGCGCTTTACCGCATAACACGGTGTCTTACCAGTACGACGCCTTCTACCTCCACGGTAAGCACGGGGAGTTGGCTCGGGTATCCTACCCGGCTTTACCACACTCCTCGTGTGCCCCCCCCCAAGAAATTTTTGGGTCTTACTCACGGGCTCCCAACCGCGTCGTCGCGCTGCCTCCTCATACCAGCGCTCCTGGGCTGTGGCTGCCCTCTTCTCCTCCTTAGGACGGCGATATTCCCCTGGTTGAGCCCAAGGTCCTCTACCGTCCAATATCTCCTCCCAAGTCCAGAAATTCTTATTGCTCCGACGAGCATTCCCATACCGCTTGGTCTCTGTATTTTGGTGGGTGATTCTGTAAGAGCTGTCGCTCTCCTCATCCTCAGATGAGGTGAGGAGAGAAGGATCTTCTGACCAAAATGCGGAGTCTGGGAAATATGCCATCTTTATTATAAATTACAACGATGCAGATGGCAACACGAAAACTAAACAAAACACTTTCAAACTACAAAATAACAAAACGACGTAGAACGAAAACCTGAACATAAACTTACATAACTGAAACGTAAACTCACGAACAGGCAACAGACGACATCGAAACAAAACGAACAGCCAAACAGTCCCGTTTGTGAATATACATCGATAACGACACGAAGACATCACAGGAGACAATCACCCACAAACACACAGTGATAATGCCCTACCTAAATATGACTCTTGATTAGAGGAAAATGCAAACCACCTGCCTCTAATCAAGAGCCATACCAGGCAAACCGAAACCAACATAGAAACAGATAACATAGACTGCCCACCCAAAACACATGCCCTGACCATAAACACATAAAAAACAACATAAAACAGGTCAGGACTGTTACATACAGGCTGATTCACCAAACACAATTCCCTTCAATTCAATTCAATTAGGACCAGGAACTACAAACACAATAACAGAACATGCTCTAGTAATTACTAAGAGCCAAGGCATGAACAAGCAAACCAACGATAATGACCAACATCACTGTGACTGGAAACAACAGGACATAGAGATGAATGACCCTACGTGACTGCTCATTATATATATTGACAGCAGCATCTTGCTTGGGTGGACTTGCCATTTCCTTTCTAATCGAGGGGTCTTTAAATACTAAAGAGAATAGAGGAGGATAGAATATTTCCCCCTGTCCTCATCAACGCTGAACAATTTATAAACAGTTTCAATTTAAGGGGTCAATACACCGAGGTGAAAGGTCATGATGGTGGTATAGGAATCAATTTGAATTTAAACTAATTTCATGACTTAGCTGATGGATGGAACTACTAGGACCTGGTTGGATCTAGTAGGAGCTGGTTAGAACTAGCTGGAACTGGTTGGCCACCCTTACACAGACACAGACACAACATTAGGAAAGAACCAGTACAGTTACAGTAACATTTTTAGTACAATACCCTACATAGGTTAGGGGTAACATCCATTTACTGTATGGACACACAGGGCCCATAACACAGTTCCTGAGATCACGGGCAGCTCGATAACGGCGGCACACACACTCACAGGTCGTTCGTCAGAAGCTACGCAAGGTGTGTGTGCGGACGGAGAAACGGTGCAGATGGGTAGATGGGGTAAAGGTGGATACGAAGTAAGATTGGCTAAACAAATAATGGAGCATGGAACCTATGCAGGTTTCTATTATTCTCCTTCTCTCCTCCAGGTGAAAACCTGCCCTATAGGGTTCACTATGACATTTCCCCTAACCATCCTACCCTCATCTCCACAACCCTGATACATATGGTGACCGAGAGGGATCATGGAGTTAACATCATTGGCGTGTGGAAGACTGAAGGCGGTTGACAAGATAGTGTGTTAGTAAGTTAGGGTAGTTAGTACACAGATGAATTTGTAAAAGGAGATAAAAGAGGCACTAAGTAGTAGGCAGAACTAAGGGTCATGATCAACGCCACTCTTTGATATAAGCTGCCATCATCAGCAAGACAACTAAAAGCAAACTGCATCAGAGTGGGAGTGTAAGGCCTCCCGGGTGGCGTAGTGGTCTAGGGCACTGCATCGCAGTGCTAACTGCGCCACCAGAGTCTCTGGGTTCGCCCCCAGGCTCTGTCGCAGCCGGCCGCGACCGGGAGGTCCGTGGGGCGACGCACAATTGGGCTAGCGTCGTCCGGGTTAGGGAGGGTTTGACCGGTAGGGATTTCCTTGTCTCATCGCGCTCCAGCGACTCCTGTGGCGGGCTGGGCGCAGTGCGCGCTAACCAAGGGGGCCAGGTGCACGGTGTTTCCTCCGACACATTGGTGCGGCTGGCTTCCGGGTTGGAGGCGCGCTGTGTTAAAGAAGCAGTGCGGCTTGGTTGGGTTGTGCCTCGGAGGACGCATGGCTTTCGACCTTCGTCTCTCCCGAGCCCGTACGGGAGTTGTAGCGATGAGACAAGATAGTAATTACTAGATACCACGAAAATTGGGGAGAAAAGGGGATACAATTTAAAAAATAAAAAATAAAAAAAAGAGTGGGAGTGTAGAGAGAGAGGCCAAACCAGGAGAGTGCTGACTGACTGAGACACAGGATCTGTCATCACACCGGAAGTGCTTTTAGCACACTGTACAGCCACCCATCTCCTACAGACAGTACCAATCTGGTCTACTTTACCATAGAGATATCTAATTCAGGCTCTACAAGGACTCAAAATAAAATAGAGCACGTCAAGCCCGGGTTAGCTAACAATAGGTAGCCACAGTTGTGCTCTGAGCTAGTGTGGGGGGGGGGGGGGGGGGTATGGTGCAGGAGAGGGGGCTGAGTTTGTTACAGCAGCTTCAGGGGATGATTTGGGGTGACAGGGGGTGTGTCCTCTACTGTGGTAATGTGAGGGTGGGTGGGGGAGGCCTCCCTGCTCCTCCTCCTGTCCAGTACCTACCGGGTGCAGTGGACTGCAGCCTCGCGTGAGGTGGGGTGCGGAGGGGGGGCGGACTGGGCTCGCTGGGACTGTGCTGCTGCTTCAAAAACGGGCTGTCCAAACGGCCTGGTAACGGGCTGTCCAAACGGCCTGACAAGAGACAGGGCCCAGGGTGGTGACACACACACACACATAGATACAGACGCGGGGAGGACAGGGAAAGACGAGAGAGCGAGAGAGTGATAGAGGGACACAGAGAAAAGAGAGACAGGGGAGAGTAGAAGGAAGACAGGAAGGAGAAAGTCAAGATAAAACGAGGCAAGGCCCAGGAGGATCCCCGGTGAGAAGTGAAGGGTTGTGGGAGAATGGGTATGGTCCCATAGAAACCCAATAGTGAGGACAGAATAGAAGAAGAGACGCTCAAGAGAGGATCCAAAGAACAGAGGGAGACACCGGAGGAATAAAACGAACGGATGGATGGATGAATGGAGAGACGGACGACAAGACAAATGGATGCACAACCATGAATCAAATCAAAGAGACAGAGAGAAAGAGACATATAAAGAAGAGGGAGAGTTGTTAGTGTGGTAATGACTCTGTGGACAAAGCAGGCAGTAGTAGAAGCACTGCACCAAGCTCATTAATGATGGAGGAAGGAACATGGATTCAGTTCAGTATGTTAAGATGGAATGAACACAGAGACTTTCTCCAATAGTGAAAATATCCTGTTGCTTCTAGACAAAAACAGATATTGTTTCAGGGAGATTCTTTGGGTTTGCAGGTGGAGAGGAGAGACAGTGTGTTGTCTTGTTCAGAGATCCTCACTGAGTCAGGCACTTGTTCCAATCTCCATCCACTCCAACTGGCTCCTTGGAGCCACTTGTTTTCCGTATCTATGTAGCCTGCAAGGGATAACTGCTACAGCATCTGTCTCTCTTCTTCCATCTTCATCTTCCTCTGTCTTCAACTGGATTACTTCTCATCTTAGTCTGAATTCTACTCCAACTGTCTCCTGCCTTCCCTATCGCTGTGGAATACCCAGGTGTCTAGGACCAACAGGCTCTGTCCACTCATA
This sequence comes from Salvelinus fontinalis, assembly GCF_029448725.1. NCBI lineage: Eukaryota > Metazoa > Chordata > Actinopteri > Salmoniformes > Salmonidae > Salvelinus > Salvelinus fontinalis. Next base: position 27,755,357 of record NC_074677.1, read on the forward strand.
CACAGTGATGACAGACACACTGGTGACGTACAGTAGAGTACAGGGACTGAGGCCTGTGAGGAGGTGAATGA